>NW_021604841.1:1471182-1484428 GCF_004785775.1 Grammomys surdaster
CCTGAGTGTGCCGCGTCTTTCCTGCTGGCGGGAGGTTGCGCGGGACACTTTCACAGTGGATATTTTGAGGATCTGGTAGCTGCATTGTTCACAAGGCAAGGTTCCACAGCAGTCTCAATCTGGTACTATAGGATTTCTCAAGAACTTCAGGTCTTTAATCCAGGTTGGATAGTTAAAGTAGATTTCATTCAACAAAGCTGTCCACAACAGTAGCCTCACCAAATAGGGCAACAGGGATAATCAGTCACCTACAAGGGAAAGAGATAGGTAAACAATAGAGGCTTTTGCTTCAGACTTCATTATACTTGCACAGCCTCTGGAATGTTCTGCCTACTCTAGGAAAGATTCTTTTCAATTCAGTTAATCCTAGTTAAATTTTTTACAGAAAGAGCCAGTCTTAATTGACTCTACAGACAAGATTCGCTATATTATACAGGGCTTCAAAACAGCACAACCTTGATTTGTTTGAGGGGCAATGACTTACAAAGGACTACAGCCTCTTCTATCCTCATCTGGGCTACAGAATAAAGTCAGAATGAAATAAAAGTTTCTCTTCTAAATGTATGCTTTTGACTAATAATAAATTTTGAGCCAGAACCACATAAAAGACGGGGAGAAACTATTTCAGTATTTGGCATAATTCCAAAGTCCCATTTCCATGTGTTCATATTCAAAATCAAATGACAAAAGCACCCCAGTGCTCTCATTCTGCTCATTCAAATCCGCTGGAATACTAGATTCGGTCTCCAAGTCACTCTTTCAGTAGACTGGTTACATTCCCCACGAGACATAGTGAACAAGGTCGCGCTTGATACTGTGTTCACACAAAGTCAAAAGTTTGAACCAAGAGTGTTTTAATTCGTATTATTTTAGCCACCTTTCATTTGATCTCTCATGTTTAAATAAAGGCTCAATCTCACTCTCTTTCATCTTTGATATCTCACTGCTTTATGCAAAAATTATCTTCTTTTCAAATGTGAAAATGCATGTAGCTAGTGGGTATTGGTCTTATTAGAATATAATTGTAAAAGTGTTCTATTTTCTACTTTCTTTCTATAGTGTTCCATCTGGAAATAGCAAAAGAAGTCCTTTTTCTTACTTGGTTGTTTAATCTGTTTAAAGAAAATGCTCTTTGTATCTCTTGCTTTCTTCCCCCTTTCTCAGAGGGAAATACTACCTTTTGAAGCATGCAGTTTGGGGCAGGTTTTCTTGTGCTTTACATATTGAGCACATGTCTTCTGGCAAGTTCTACATTTTGTTCTTTTTTAAATCAGTTTTATTCATTGTTATTCCATTAGTACAAGGCTAGCTGTTGCTACAAATTTCCCACAGAGAGACTATTTCTGTGTCTTCTGACAATGCTGAAGGCTTTGTTTAGCCTTTATTCTGACTTCTAATTCCACGGTCTTTATGACATTCTCTATGTCATTCTAATTTAGATTGGCTTATGCTTATTCTTTCAGCTTCTAATCAGGAGCTGTTGTACCTTACAATTTCAAAACTCTAAGAACAACTTTAGTCTGTGCTTGAATAACATCCATCTGGAGGTCCATGCAAAGTAGTTATTGATGGTCTTTTCAACCACTATTTCCTCTCTTACATTAAGTTATAAGAAATTTGATGCAAATTTTATTGTTTTACTTAAAGTTAAGTAAATTTTGTTGGGAATAGAAGACATAGCTTCTAAGAAAAATGAGTTTGATAATGATGGGGTTCAAGACATGCTGCTCTTAAAATGTGTTCCGTTGGTATTAAAACCAGCAGAAGCACATGCTTTCAGTTTCCATGTAGTCTCTTATGCAGATTATAAAACCTTTTTTTTTTCTTCAGGAACATGCTGTGAAGTCTCACTATGGAAATTCTATTCTCATATTCATTCATAACTCTAAAGACTCCTTTCTGTGTTTAAGTGTTGCTGGAGATTAAACACAAGCTTCATTTATACTAGACAAGCTCCCTCCTAACCTAGCTATACCCCAGTAAAAGTAAAACTTTTATTCAGTAAAAGTTTATAATTATTGGCTAATCTTAATGATAGTACTAATATGTCAAAGATATAGTTTAGTTTATGTGAAATTTATGCTGCTTTTTAAAAGATTTATTTTAAAACTAAAACATAACTGAAAAAATAATTATAATATGTGTGTGCAAGTGTTACAATGGCCATTCTATAATCATCAATTCACAAGGGCATACAATATTAAATAAAGTAGGAGATAATTGCTCTTGTATAAACTTTAAGAAACTAATTTTATATATGCTAGAAAACAAATAATTGTCTATTGTTCTTTTAAATGCCATTTGTGTAAAATTTTGAAATTTTAATTCATGTGTTTTCACATGTGCATAGCATTTGGGTAGAGATTTAGAAAATCCAACTGAATAGTTGTAGATCTTTTACTCTTCATTCCACTCTCATATTTGGTGTTTGAGCTATTATTCCAGTGATCTCTTTCTTCTCAAATTTTTTTCTCCTCAAAAATATCATGTTCTGTTTTTTGCTGGAACAAGATGTTTCCAATGAGTCTATAGGCTGAAAGTTAGGCAAACTTGCAAAATTTTCTACTTGTTGCATTCAGTGCTTTTATGCATAATTGCATTGTGTACAATTCAGTGTTTGATAATAGTCACATACATGATATACAATATTTTAATTGATTATTATATAATGAAGAATCTTGTACTAGTTAATTTCTCAAAGTTGGGATTCTGGTCCAACTGACAGAATCACTTGTCCCTGTGATATATGGAGGTCTGTCCTACAGGTAGTACCCTAGACATTGTACACTCCAATGTCAGATAGGTTTTGTTTTAAGAGATGAAGGCTCAACAAAGGTTGGAGTCTCCAACAAAACCGGAGCTTTGTCTTGCCACTCCTGGGATCACATGACATAAGAAAGCAGGACTCATCTCATCCTACCCTGATGTTGTATGATGACTTGCAAACTCCAGCAGACATGTCTAAGGACAGTGAGAAGCTCATTGTCATTTCTGTAACCTATGTTAACATAAAATCTAACCTGAAACATCTATTAATTTTTTATTGATTTAGTAACATTTAGTAAAAGCAGTTAAAATCTTCAATGTGATAGTTTAGTAACATTTAGTAAAAGCAGTAATAAACTTGGATTTACAATGCACAGTAATCCTAAAATACCATGGACTTGGCCAGGCAGAGTCTGCATGTTTCTAATCCCAGCACAGAGGTGAGGCAAAGTAGTCTAAGTCTGATATCATCTACAAAGAGAGACCATGTTTCATGTGTTCATGTATATATTTGTGGGTGCTTGCAGAGACCATAAGAAGAAGTCTGGTTCCCTAGACTATAATGATGAACACCTATGGGCCACTGAATGTGTGAGAGCTGGAAACTAAACTCCAATCTTTCGGAGGAGCAGAAGATGCTCTCAGGCACCAAACACTCTCTCATAATCCTCTTTTAAATCTTATACATCCAACTGTAGGTAAGATAAGCTAAGTCTTCCTAAGGATATAGATCAGTTGCTTCTAGTATCTTTAAATACATAACAGTTCTCTGGGCTTCCCCACTTGCCTCATGCTAGTACTTAACTGACGTACATTATTCTCATAGCTGATATCAGTTTCCTTTAAGGGTTGCTTATCTGATCAGTATGCCCATCAAATTTCCCTGAACACTCCAGAATTCTATTGTAAGGCATCCAATTCCTCTTCCTATTGGAGTCCTTAGGCTCTGGTAAAGATATGGCAAAGAGAAAGGAATGACAGGCTACTGTAAGATGGAAGTAATGAATGAATCATTTCCCCAGATGTTATGGGTTCTGTGTGTCATTTAGCAGAGTAATGACAGACAGCTTTCACATAACCTTCCTCTTTAATATTTCCTTGTGGCTTGTTATTCATGGATAAGGAGAAGTTCTTGTATTTACCCAATGTTTTCATTTGATTATTAAACTTCTGAGGATTTAAATATTGTACCTCAGGTTTTAGAGTAAGTCATTGGCTTATGTCACAGAAATATTAAACCAGACTTGTTTGGGGATTCAATGCCACGATTTACAATCTCACATATTAGCATTCACTTTCAATATCCTAAAGCATTTTCTCAGAGAGGATCAAGGCAGAAACACCAGCAATTTACACCAATATATAGGGAATAATCTACAAGTATAGTAAGCAGCATCAATACAAGGCTTGAAAGACCATGAGGGAAGAGAATTTCAGGAGAAAAGAGTTAAAGAATAAGACTAAGAAACAAAGTATGGCCAGAGCATTCCAGAATAGAATGTCCAAAAGTGAAGACTGTCTTGCTGTTCCATTTCCTGTGCTTTTCATTGGACGAGCACAAGTAAGGTCAGCCTGTATCCCCCCAAAGAAGACAGTCTTTATGAAATCAGAGCAGAGGACAAAGAGCACAAAACAGAAAAGTGTGTGACTGTCAGAAAACGCACAAACCTCAGTACCTAAATCCATGTCATGTGTGCAGTGTTAACCACTGAAACTTCTGTTAATGCTTATCAGAGCATCCTGTATAGCAGACATATCTACTGGCAATGGGGAGTTTAGCATTAGACCAAACAAATGAACATTGTTATCTGTAGCCTACATTTGACAACCTAACTTAGTAAGAGAACAAGATAAGCAGGTAGAATTATTTTACTTTAAATAGTGACAAATCCTAACCAAATAATGTCAACATAGTGGGATAGGATGATAGAGAAAATCAGTGTGGTATCATAATACAATGGAACACAAACCTCATGAGGAATTAACATTACATAATGTAATGATTGAGGTATGGGTGCATGTGAAATAATTATGTGTAGAATATTTTTAAAGAGACAGTACGCATGACTGAAGATTGTAGCATGACAGAACATGCAAGGAGGAACAGGGCAGAAAATGTACTTCATACAGAATGAACATGAGGAGGCAAGGGGGTAAAGAGGCGGAATAGAAGGAAGAATAAAAATCAGTTGGCTTTTTAAACATGATATCATATGACCCAACTAATATTTAAAAGGAAAGTGCTCACTCTAGTTTAAAAGTAGTGGAAGATAGGCAAATTTACTATACAGGAAACTTTACCAAACATTATCTATTCTATAGGTTTTTGGAAAGAGTGACAGCTTGTCATCAATTTAAATAGTGGAAAAGAAGATCCATAAAAATGCAACATATTGAAAAATAATTGAATATATTAAAGTAATTGCATCTTGATTCAGTCACTGTGTAAAATTCTTTCATAATATACATTTTGATATTTTAATAATATAAATTTAATTATATTTAATGAAAATACAAATGTTCATATTTTAAGATGATATATAACCCTTTTTTAGATTGTAATATAAGTGCATCATTTCTTCCTTCTATTTTATCCCCCAAACCTTCCCATGTATGCCCTGATTCTCTCCATGTGGGGCACCAACTAACAAGACATAAGTATTGCTACCACACATAAGAAGATATCTAGTGAAAGCCCAAAGGGGAATCCAGTTCTAGGGAAGGCTGCAAAGCCTCACACTATTACTGATGCTATGGTGTGCTTACAAACAGAAGCCTATCATAATTGACCTCTGAAAGACCCAACAAGCAGCTAAAAGAGTCAGATGCATATTTTTATACCCAACCAATGGACAGAAGCTGCTGACCCTTGTGTTTGAACTAGGGAAAATTTCTGGAAAAAGCTGAGTAGTAGGGCTACCCTATATGAAAACCAGCAGTCCACTAACCTGGACTCTGAGAGTGCTCAGACACTGATCTACCAACCAGGCAGCATATACCAGCTTATATGAGGCCCTCAACACACATAGAGCAGAAGAATGCAGTGTCTGGACTCACTCAGAGAAGATGCGTCTAACCCTCAAGAGACTTGGAGCCTAGGGAGTAGGAGTTCTGGTGGGGTCAGGGTGGCAGGTTGGGAGGACATCCTCTTGGAGACAGGGTTGGGGAAGGAGGTATGGGATATGGAACAGTCAGAGGGAAGACCAGGAGGGGGATAAATACTAGACTGTAAAAAATTATTAAAGAATAATAAAAAAGAAGTTATATGTAGAATTGAACAATTAGCTAATATTTGAATAGGGACACACTTTAAAGTCAATTTTATCTTTAAAGGTACTTTTCTTAATAACACAAGGAAAAAGATCCACTATGTCCTCTTAGAGGACTAAATAGGCAAGTAGATAAGGTTGAAAGATTCAGAATTAGATGTATTCAGTAGCAGTTATGTTCTGTGAGGATAGCTTGGGTTTTACTCTCTAAGTTAAAGTCTATGCCAATACTCATGAAAACATTGTTTACCACTGCTAATATAAAGTGTATTCACTTGATTTAGACCTATCCTGTGTGAAATTATTTCCATCTGGGAAAATGTCCAGGATAATCAGCACAATGAATTGTCTTCCAAGTAATTTGCTATCTTCTGAGTATATTTTATAAATTTCAGTCACAAAATTAGAACCTATTTGTTAAACATTTTACTGTACTGTGAAAAGCCCAGTAAGACTATATGGAGTGATAGCCACTGTGGATAATTATTCAAAAAGTGTTGATAATAGTGAAGTCAGTTTGTAAGAAGAATGGGAACCAGCCAAGTGGAAAAACATCAGCTGTATTCAGTAGTCAGGTCTCTTAGGTAGTTAAGAATGGTTAATTTTAGAGTCCAATGGAAGTAAGTAGAGTAAACAAACACGGGGTGTTTATTCTGCCTTTAGCTTTACCTGATGTAAGCTTAGTAACACAGAACCAAATTAGCAAGAATTCAATAGCTGACTCCTGGTGCACACTCATCCATTTTAAACGACCTCCCTCCTACTTTCAGATTAAAAGTCGTATCTTATTGCACTGTAAATCTAGGGAATTTCTCACTAGAGAATTTCATGTAGTGTTCAACCTCTTTAGAATGCAGTAACCTAAACTTTCATTACATACTTTGATTACAGCATGCACTTCATAAATGTGCATCTTTTTATTCTTAGTGTGCTGAATGGGTTTTGTCAACTTTATACAAATTTAGACCTTTCTGGAAAGATGGAATATCTATTGAATAATTACCCCTATGAAAATAGATATGCTTGTCTATGGGGCATTTTCTTGATTAATGATTGGTGTGGGAGAACCCAGTCTGGTGTGGGTTCTGCCATCATGGGGAAGATTGTCCTGGGTGTAAGAAAACAACCTAAGCCATCCATTAAGGAGCTGACCAGTAAGTAGTATCCCTTTGTATTTTCTACTTTGGCTCCTGTCACTAGCTTGCTGCCTAGTCTTTTTCCAATGGTCTGTGACTTGGTACATTCAATACGCTTTCCTCCTGAAGTTGCTTGTGGTCATGACTTTTATCACAACAATGGAAATCTGACTACAAATTATTGATAAACGTTCTGAGTTCATACTCTCATGCAGTTTTACCATTAATAATTGTACTCTACGTGTCTTCCTTATTCTCTTGAATCACTTCATACTTCCATACACAATCGCCAAAATTTCATTTTTGTAATTTTAGCAACAAATTTCTACAAGTAAATTTTCTTCAAAATATTACTGTACATTACACAATTAAGTTAATGTACTTGTGTTTAAGAAACACTTTTGTTTAGGGAAGGAGGTGATGATATTGCTGAGTTGGTAAAGCATTTGCCACTCAAATAAGAAGTACTGCAACATACCCCTAGTGCTCATCTAAAAGGTGATGTAGCATACATTTATGAATCTAGAATATGAGAAAAGAGGTCCCTGGGTGCTATCTAACCAGACAAGCACAATTGGATTAGCTCTAGGTCCAACAAGGAATTCCACCTCATACTTAAGGTAGAAAGTAATAAAGAAAGACATGTGAGATCTGGGCCTGGCCTCCACACATGCACATGTGCTCACACAAATGCATATATACACATATATAGACTAATATAAGTATAATATTCTAATATATATATATATGATGAGTTAAATTATTTTTAATTTTAAATGATATATAAAACATCAAGAGAGTACATATAAGTGTCAACATGTGGCATTTATGACTCAATGACTTATGTGTACATTGTGCATTACATCAGGTTAAGTATATAGTCACAGCACTGTGCAACAGTACATCTGAATATCTTGCTTCTTTCCAGCTATGATTTCTGTATTAATTTTCAAAGCTAATTTTATATTATTCTATTAAATTAGCAACACATACTGAAGCATAATTTGAGTATAGATAGTACTGTATTTCTGAAAGCCTTCCTTGAATTTGTAGTAGAAGTTTGAAAAAAAAGTATGTCCTACTTGTTCATTCATCTTGGAAGAAAATTTCAAACATGATACTTGAAAAGCTTATCAGCCTTTTTTTTTATATCTGTAAGAACAGTGATATGTCCACTTAGTGGTTGGTGGTGAGTTTTATATGTATTCCAGCAGTTTCAATCTAGACTCTTGGCTGCTAGCCTCCAGAAAATTGACAAGTGTTGGAACTTCTAGATGGAAGCTTGTGAAACCACTTTACAGCAGTAGATGAATTTCCTTGAAGGGGTCAGGATTTGGACCCTTCCTCTTCTCACTTTTCTTTCTGGCTTCTAATTGGGAGCAGCTTTGCTCTACCACTCTGTCTTGCCAACAGACTCTTGCAGGTTGTGTCTGAAAACTTCTAATCCCACAGGCCTTGGACTAATGAGCATTAATCAATCAGCTGTGTTGTTTTCTACCTGACATAAATATCCACAGTAGAATTAAATATGAAAAAGGCCATTCTTCAGAAATCACGTTATTATTGTATTAAAGAACTATATAAATGCTCGTTGAATATCTTCTTAATTATTCTGGCTCTAACATACAAATGAATTACTTTTTCACAATAATTCTACAATACCTGTTAGAGTGGAAACATAAACATTTCAGTGCATATCCTGCTGATGAAAATGCCCTTTAGTGTTTTATTCAGGTAACTCATAATTATTATAATGTATTTCATAAGACATATAAATTGATATAGTGTGACATAATTAATATTTACATTGTTCCTCTATGATTATTACTATTATAACATTAAAGTCATTTTATTAATTAGTTTGGGAAGGCAATATTATACATAGAGTACCTTTTTTTCTTTTGTCTTGGGAGACAAAAGTACATTAACAAATGTAAAACTTTTAAAATGAAAACAAATCTAAAAGCTACAATTAAAATTTAGAAATATAATAAAATAGATTTTCAATATTTTACATATATTGCTATGGCACCAACACTTCATGCATATAACATAATTATATCATACAATGAAATTTAACAGTAAATTTATCTTTTAAACTTTTGATTTTTTAGTATTTTATTTTTATGATATGTAGATTGGCGTTTTGTCTGCATGTATATCTGTATGAAGGTGTTAGGTCCCTTTGAATGGGAGTTAGTGACAATTCTCAGCTACTATATGGGTGATAGGAATTGAACCTGGCTCCTCTGAAAGAGTAGGCGGCTGGTGCTTTTCACCAATGAGCCATGTCTCCAGCCCTAAACTTTTGGTTTTTAACATGGGTATATAACCTTATATTCAGTTAAATTAAAAGGAAAATATGAAAATGTAAGGAAAGGTATAAAATGTACTTTTAAACCATGTACTTTTAAAAGTACCTTCAAAGTGGCTAGGCTAAAAATGTGAAAATTTTAAATTCTAGTCAATTTTGATAATACTTTTACTACAAATATTTATTTTTAAATATGATATATTTATAAAAACAATCTTACTAAAAGTCTCACATATTTTAAACTTTAATTTTTTTAAGTTTCTTATTCACTAGAAATAGTACTATTAGATCTTATCATGTTATATCAGATCTGTATAATGTTAACTTCTTATTCTTGAACCTCGAATCTTTCTACTGAACTCTAGATTGGTTTAAATGACTTTTAATATAAAGTGTCCAAAATTATCACAAAAATTAGGTTGCCTCACTCTCCCTTTGAGACTATGGTGTAAGTGCACATCCATCACAGTGTATCTAATTAAGAAACTAAGTTAAGAGGTATTTGAACAAGATATCTGAAACTATCAGGGGACCAGACAATTGAATTGGTATTTCAGACATATCAAATTAGTTAATGATTTGGGAATCTTTATTCTGCAAGACTATGTAAATTAAAAAAGAATAATGAAATTCATTAAAGCTCCCTATCAGGGAGGAAGGAGGACCCTGAACACCACGGCATGTAATTATAAGTACCTGCTTCATTCAGATAGAAGGACAGGCGGCTAGGAAAACAAAAAAAGCAATTTAGATAGATTAATTTCATATTGAACACAGATAATTGCAATTATTTTTCTTTATAATTTTGAGGCATCTTTCGTACAATTGACAAATCCATATTTAGTAACCCAGCTTGTCTTCTATTTTCATTTTACCATATGAACTTGTAAGATAAATGCCTTGCCATTCAAAATGACAATAGATATTGAATTTTCTCTTGGAATTTAACAAAGCATTTTATTTATTTTGTCAGCCTATTTTGATACTGAAGAAAACAGGAGAATAACACTATAGTGTTTTATGCAAAAGCCTGGAGTGTTGAATATTGCATTTCACGTTACAAAATGCTGGAGTGGAATATGTATACAATCTCTAAGCAAAGTCTTGTATTACTTTCCAAAACCATATATCTATAATGCATTTTATTAAAAAAACATACTTTATTTCTTAAATAAAATAAAAACAATTTCTTACTTTTTGAGTTTATTTCTGGGTGTCTACTAACAAGCAATTTTTCCATGTGTCATTTTAAAAGCTTAATCTCTGAGAAATTATAAAATATGTTTTAAAAATTTAGATGAATAAAATATGTTCTGGTAATGAAAATATTTTTCTATTAGTTTTAAATATAGATTAAAAACTGTCAAAATACCCAATCAAACTGCTGACATGAACTACTGAAGTGTTGTTTCAAGTAAATAATGGGAGATTTGCCGAATATGATCAAATTCTCTCCCAATTTTACACTGTCCATTGTTCTCTTTCATCCGTATTCATCCCCAAACAATTAGATTCTGTTGTAGCTGTTTGATTAGTGATATTTCTGGCTGAAATTTAATGCTCAAGCAATAGCAAATGATATGCCTTTAAAAGATGCGTGTCTTCATATTCAAGTAGTGATGCCTGAAATCACCAACTTTTGTATTTCAGAACGAGGAGGGGGTTGTGGCTATACAAAAGTGGTAGAGAGTTTACATAATGTGTCCAAAGACCTGGATTCCACTCCAAACTAGTAAAATAAGTGAAAGGTGTATGCATTCATTAAAATACAAAACATTCAGAGCAACACATGGAAAGTAAATCTAAAGAAATGTACTTTATATTGATATAAAAATAAAGTTCTAAAGTAATGTACCATCAGAAAGACTTACAATGTGAGTGATGATAGTAGTGAGAGCATGCTCACTGGAGTGTAAAAGGAACTGTAAAATACACAACAGCAGACCTACTACTATAATATGCTTAAGCAGACTCTCAATAAAAGTGTTGTGACCTGCTCATATTTATGATCATTACAACTCTAAGGAAAAGCATGACTTGAGAAAAGGTGTACTGTATGTTCATTTATATTGGCTTTAATGTTTAACTATAGTATATAGAGAAAATCAAATGCTTTTTACCATATACTCCTACTTAAATTACAAAAGTCTAAATTAACTCTGACATTATTTTAATGTTACAGATGCCCATATTTCCATATTGTCCTAAATTAGTTTGCATTATTTTAATCGTAATGTAATTTAATAAATAGTGTTTGCAAAAGATTTTCCATATACAGTATTTCATTTTTCAAAGAACAGAAAGAAATTTAATAATGCTAGTCATTAAAATAATTTTAATAAATTATGCAAATTTATAGTTTGTAATATATGATAGAATATAATTCACATTATTTACACTTCTTTTGTAAAGGTTTATTTTTATTTTATGTATATGAGTTGCTTTTGACCTCCTTCATGCATGTGCACTCACACACATTCCCAGTGCCTAAGATGCTCCAAAGAGGGCAACATGCCCTTTAGAACTGAAGTTATAGATGATTGTGAGCTGCCATCTGGGTACGGGCATTCAAACCTGAGTCCTCTGAAAGAAAATAGAGTGTTCTTGACTGCTGATCCCTCTTTCCCTATTTATACATCTACCAGAATGCATAGCATAGCTCTTAGGAATGCTCCTTGTTGTCAATGGATATTGAGGATAGTATTTAATAATTTTGTTTGAACCATTCCTGATCCTTCCACAGTTTCCTTGGTGTTCTAAGTCTGATAAAACAATGGCATTTCCTTAGTCAAAGAGCTTATGGAAGGAGAAATTCTTAAACTCACCTAAATTCTAGCCAACAGTGTCTGCATAGGCTGAATTGGATTAAAAGGAGTAGGACTTTAGCCAAATGTCTTGTCTTTGCAGGTCAGAATTAAAAATTTTCCCCACCCCTCTCTAAATATGCAATAACCTAGCATTTGTTGCTCAAAATTCCTACTAATTGTCAGTCATGTATAAGAGCAAAATGCACATGGCATCATTCCACTAACCTGGCTAGATCTCAGGACTCCCTTACGTGAACCCCAGGCCAGCTAACTCTATCAGCCTAAAATAACTTTCTGTTGCTTAAATCAATTTGAGTTCAGTGATTCACTTCCATGAGATGACTCAACCAATGTACATTTAATGTTAGATTAAAGTTCTTAATTTTCATACCCAACTCTATTAAGCTTTGGCTCTGTAATGAATGAAACCTTTCAAGTCACTAGCATAATTCCTTTAAGCATGTGCAGCAATGATGTGGTCACAGGGTATACCTTAGGGTTTCTATTGCTTTGAATAGACACCATGACCACTGCACTTGTATAAAGGAAAACATTTAATTGGGGCTGGCTTGTAGCTCAGGGGTTTAGTCCACTATCACCATTCCAAGAATGGCAGAATGCAGGCAGACATAGTGCTAGAGAGGAAGCAGGGAATTCGATATCTTGATCCACAGGCAACAGGAGGAGACTGACACACTAGGCTTAGCTTGGGCATATGAGAGAGACATAAGTATCTGTCTCCAGTGACACCCTCCTCAAACAAGGCCACATGGGCCAAGTATTTGCACACATGAGTCTATGGAGGACCATTCCTATTCAAATCACCACAAGGTGTCATGCCATTCCTACACTGCAATGATATTTACCCTATTGAAGTAAGTCAATATAAATTTGAACCATAAGCCAGCTTTCTTTCTTTCTTTCTTTCTTTCTTTCTTTCTTTCTTTCTTTCTT
>NW_021604841.1:1484438-1515683 GCF_004785775.1 Grammomys surdaster
CTTTCTTTCTTTCTTTCTTTCTTTCTTTCTTTCTTTCTTTCTTTCTTTCTTTCTTCCTTCCTTCCTTCCTTCCTTCCTTTCTTTCTTTCTTTCTTTCTTTCTTTCTTTCTTTCTTTCTTCTCTTTTTGAATTACATAATGTAGTTTAAAGGCTATATGTTGCACAGGTCAATAATTTGAAGAGATATTTTATTCAAAGGAATTCATTTATTTATTTAGTTATCTACATCTTAATCTAAACCGATGCTGTAATTTACATAGAAGATATTTCCTTTTGTTTAGATCACAATGATGTGTGTCTAAGAGAGTGTAGTCTAACGGAACTTATTTAGTGCATTGAAATGAAACTATTTTCAAACATAAACACAGTGGTAGTGTGGATTTTAGCATACAACTCTAGGAAATACTGCCCTTGACTCACATGACTTCTGAAGAGTAGCATGGACAAAAGATCATATCATGGTGACTTCAAATGTCCCCACTGAATGTACTTGCACATTTTTATGACTTAGGAGAAATCATTCTAAACAGTTAGATCAAAAAGAAATACAATAAGGCATTGTTAAGTATGTCTTGCACCATCTATAATTAAATTAGGAAACTGATGACAATGTGAAGGAAAGATTGATTAAGTAACCATAAATATTAAAATATGTTTACTAAAAAATATAAAACATATCAACCATTGACTAATTTTAATGAAAACCAAATTCAAATAAACCAATACTACACATGTCTGTTAGGTGTATAATAGAATGTGCATTTCCTACGAATATAAACTATGTGATATTTGATAGGATTCAAGTGAAATTATGCTTTACATCGTAAATAAATATTATTTAATGATGAAATGAACAGATAAGCAACAATGACAAAACCTAGAATTCTGCATGTATTAGTTTGATTTCAGATAGTTGACCACTGGTGTGCTCATCAAACAGAGGGAAATCATATAGAATATCTTTGCATATTCACTCAAAAATTATTTGAAAACATGGTATTATTTTGAAATTGAAATTCAAGTTTGATCTTGACATTCTGGAAAATCAAGAAGGTTTATGACGATCAAAGCAACACTGTTTTCCTTCATTCTGTTCCCCTGACAGGGTTCTGTGAGTTAAAGTATTATGTCTCATCATAGGGACCAGCAGAATGCCTTCTTATTCCTGAGCAGTGAGCCCAAGCTCTCTTCATGGCAGACACTTATTCAAGTAAAACTGATTTAACTAATGGTCACTTAAAATTCATTCGCCTTCACTGTTTCTGAGTTAAATCACTAAGTGTCCCTGTATGCAGTTTGCTCCTTTTCGAGGCTGTAATGGCACAATGTACTTCTACACATTTCATCTGTCTGAGGTTGAGTATTGTGTGCTCTCCCATTTTGTTCTAGCTCTGGAAATCTAGTCTGCACCCATCAGATGAATAGAATATTTTCAGAAGACTCAAAATATTACAGTAAAATTCATCATTAATACTAAGCAGCTGCTTCCAGATTCATTAAAAAGTAGTTCCACAGCATTGTTCATGCGTCTTAAATTAAAATTGATTTGTATTGTCTGCTTGCAGATTACAACTTAGAATGTTTGAGCTTTGTGCCTTCTCACTGCTCTCACCATTACTAGCATTGGTGTCTCACATTCTGAAGGCAGAATTAAATGAAAATCTTTACCCTTCAATCTTGATGACAAGCAAATGTATTTCTATTCTGATTTAGTTGATTGTTATGCACTTTATATCTAGGGAAATGTATGCATCTGTGCACAGTACCTGGTAGCAAACTGATGGTGTGCTAACATCTGATTCCTACTGTGTTGCTCAATTTATCCTGAAAACACATGAACAGATTTACCCTTCAAACATAATATTTTCATTATATCACTCTGAACAGTTGTTATCTCTTTTCAAAGGGCCATGGTGTCATAAAGTAATATGATAAAACTTTACAAAAACTTATTTATTATATACGGTTTGTTAGGATTCGAGCGCAGTTTGGACAGACAACATCAAAGCCGATCCGATCCGGTTCCAAGGGAAGGGGTTTATTTGGGGAAGGGAGTGGGAGAGAGGAACGGGAAGATAACGAGTGAAGAGAAGACGAAGAGAGAGAGAGGTTGGGGGTGGTCCCAACTATTTAAGTAGGTGATGACGTGTGTAATTTCCCAGGTGTAGGTGAGTCAGGTAGGTGAACTCTGGGAGTGGTTGTCCCAGCAACGTAGGAGTCGCAGGCCCCTGAATATGACGTCACCGGGTTCAGACTTATACTAACATACCCCACTTTTTCTTATTATAAAAAAGAAAAAAAAGGAGAGGGGAAGCCGATGGTGAAAGGGGGATCGGGCGTCGTGTCTCTCTTAAACTACTTCTTGCTGTGTAGGGGCGTAGTCCGTTGGGGAAGGAGCTGGTTTTTTCCACCATCGGGGCCCATTCTGTGGATGTGTGTACCAGGCTCTTCTGTGGACAGCAACTGGTGATCGTTTCCCAAAACAGTATTTCTTGGTGGTGCTGGCGAAGACCATCTTCTTTGGCTGTCAGGACACCTGGCATCTGTCGGTTCTGAAGCACCACAGCTGGAATCTCACCGGCTCCATGTGTAGAAACGGGTGTCTTGCAATGTTGGTAGAAGAAGTGGTTGGTCCGCGAACCTTAGCATATGTATCTGAAAGGACCAGTACTCTTGTATCTGGGCGAGAGGAAGCAAGTACAGAGGACATAACATTTAGATGGGATATCAGATATAGGAATGGTCCCTGGATGTAGTTTGGGTTGGTTCTTGGCATCCGGCTATGGAGCAGTTTCTTGACCCTGTTTGGAAAGACTGTTATCTGTGAGTGTCTCTCAAAACTCTTACATCCAGATGTAAGGGCTGACCTGGATAGGAATAAACAGCAGGGAGAGGACGAGAAACACATGTCTAGTCCTGTGGGGTCAAGCTCGGCTGTCGGAGTGGAGTCTCATTTTCTGGGATTAAGGACAAGGTGGGTGGTCTCTATGTCCTCTGGAGTTTAATAGAGCACGGTCCTGTTAGAGTCGACGTGTATGAAGGAGAATCGATTTTAGATGGGGGGGTGAAGGGCTTAAGATGAGACAGGTGAACCCAATGAGGGAGTCCTTCAAGTTTAGCAGCTGTAGGGGTCACGAGGATTACCTTAAAAGGACCCTGCCATTTGGGAGAGAGAGGTGAGGGCCGATGGTCTGGAGGGGAGAGAAGCACTTGGTCTCCAATGTTGACAGGCAGTGGACAGGAGACAGTGTGTGATCGAGGTAGATGGTGGTCAGCAAAGTTTCACAGGAGAGAACGAAGGTGACAAAGTAATGGGGTGAGCAGATGGTCTGGGAGGGGGGAACACTTAGGTGAAAGACCAGGAGTTAGGACTGGACGTCCATACATGAGTTCAAAAGGTGAAATGAGGAGAGGTTGCTTGGGAAGGGCTCGTAGCCTGAAAAGAGCCAGAGGTAGGAGTTTTACCCAGTCAAGGTGAAGTTCCTGTGACAGCTTGACAAGAGTGGTCTTTAAAGAGCGGTTAGTTCTCTCTACCTTACATGAAGATTGAGGGTGGTAGGGAATATGAAAATTCCAGGGGATGTCTAGGGCCTTAGATAGAATTTGAGAAACTTGGGAAGTAAATTCAGGTCCATTGTCTGACTGGAGGGAGGTGGGGACACCAAAACGGGGGATGATCTCTCTGAGGAGGAGATCAGAGACTGTCTGAGCCCTTTTGTTAGTTGTGGGAAAAGCCTCTACCCAGCCTGAGAAGGTGTCTACCAAGACCAGGAGGTACTTGACACGTTTTACAGCAGGCATGTGGGTAAAATCAAGTTGCCAGTCGGTTCCAGGTAGGGAACCTCTGGCCTGGTGGGTAGGAAAAGGAGTATTACGATACCTTGAGTTGGGATCTGACATCTGACAGGTTTTGCAAGAAGCAGTGATAGATTTTAGGAAACTTAAGTCCTCAGGAGTAGGCCGTAGGTGGGTCTTAACAAAATAAGACAACGCTTGGCTATTAGGATGAAAGAGTTGGTGAAGATAGGACAGGGTTTGACGAATGTCAGGAGGTGTAGGTGGGGATGTGGGTTGTAGTGTAAGAATCTCCTTGGGAGAGTGAGATGAGTCTAGGCCCCTAAGGGCTGCAGCTCTAGCTGCCTCATCAGCTCGGTTGTTTCCCTTGGAGACTATAGAGTCATCCGTGCGGTGGGATCTGCAGTGGACAATCCCAATAGCTGTGGGGAGATGGGAGGCCTTTAGCATGGCCATAATCTGGTTTGCATTAGTTACTGATCCTCCTTTTGTGGTAAGTAACCCGCGCTCCTTCCAGATAGCAGCATGGGACAGGAGGATATGGAAAGCATATTTGGAATCTGTGTAAACGCTAAGGGATTGTCCCTGTGCCAACTGGAAGGCACGGGTAAGGGCTATTAATTCAGCCTGTTGGTTGGTGGTATGAGCAGGAAGGGCCTGTGCCTCCACCACCTTGGTGTCAGACACTATGGCATAGCCAGCTTTCCTGACCCCTTCATGAAGAAAGGAGCTTCCATCTGTATACCAGGTAAAGGTGGCTTGAGGCAATGTGCCCTCCTGTATGTGTGAAGGATGAGGTAATAGTTCTTTTAAGGTTTCAGTGCAGGAGTGAGATAGAGAGTAGTCAGTGTTAGGTTGGGGAAGAAGATTGGAAATATTAAGAGGTGGGCATGATTGAAAGGTGAGGGTGGGGTCTTCTATTAGAGCTACCTGAAGAGAAAGAACCCTGCAGGGAGGTAGAGTCTGTAAGCCTTTATAAGTTAGGAGCTGTGACAGGCTGTGAGAAGAGAGGACAGTTATAGGCGATCCCAGGGTTAGTTTCTTTGATTCTCGAATAAGGAGTTCAGCAGCTGCTAAGGTACGAATGCATGGTGCCCATCCCTGGATGGTTGGATCTAGTCTTTTTGACAAGTATGCTACAGGTGCAAAAGATGGTCCCAGTTGATGACCTAAGACTCCAAGGGCAAATCCCTCTTTTTCAGTTATGTAGAGGGAGAAAGGACGAGTCAGGTCCGGGAGATGTAAGGCTGGGGCCTTAAGGAGAGCCTGTTGGAGCCTTTGGAAGGGCTTAGTGACAGGTTTGAGAAGAGGTTCGTGGGTGGGGCCTAATGCTGCTTCATATAAGGGGCGAGAAAGTAGGGAAAAGGAAGGAACCCAGGAACGCAAGAAGCTAGCCATTCCTAGGAATGATAGAATCTCTTCCTTTGTAGAAGGAACAGTTAGAGACTGAATCAGGTTCTTTCTATCTAAGGTAATAGCCTTGTGGGTTGGGGTAATTTCTAGTCCCAAGTAGGTGACTTGAGGTGTGGACAGTTGAACTTTAGAAGGTGAGACCCTGTAGCCCCAACTGGAAAGGAAATTTAGAAGAGCAGCTGTGTCAGCTTGGCTAATTTCTAGGGGGGGCTACAGAGAAGGACATCATCTACATAAACTACAATCTTAGATCTAGGGAGAGATAAAGAGATTAAGTCAGAAGCTAGGGCCTGTCCAAACAGATGTGGGCTGTCCCGGAATCCCTGAGGTAGAACAGTCCAGGTAAGTTGGGTAGAAAAGTGGGTGTCAGGATCTGTCCAGGTAAAGGCAAATATGTCCTGTGACTGGGTGTCTAGAGGGATAGAGAAAAAGGCATCCTTGAGATCTAGGACTGAAAAATGAGAAGTCCCTGAGGGGATAGTAGAGAGAAGCGTGTAAGGGTTAGCTACGACAGGATGGAGGGGAACTACGGCAGAGTTAATGCACCTGAGATCTTGAACCAGGTGATAGGTGCCATTAGGTTTCTTAACTGCCAGTATAGGGGTGTTAAAGGGGGAAGAGGTAGGTCGAAGGAGTTCTTTTCTTAAGAGGTCAGCAATGATAGGCTTAAGTCCCCTGAGGCTCTGGAGAGAAAGAGGGTATTGTGCTTGGCAGATGTACCTGGTAGAGTCCAGTAACTGGATGACAACAGGAGAATGATGTTTAGCAACAGAGGGGTTCTGGACATCCCAAACGCGGGGGTCCACCTGAGAAGCTGGTAAGGGAAATAACATGTTCGTGTTAGTAGGGTGATTGGCTAAAAGGAGGAGCAGAGGAACTGCTGGCGAGCTTGGGCTTAAGCGAATTGGTGGAGCAAAGGAAATAGAAGCTCCCAACTTAGCTAAAATATCTCTTCCTAATAAGGGGACAGGACATGTAGGCACTACCAAAAAGGAATGGGTGAGAGGCACACCCCTAAAAATGCAACTAAGTGGGGGAGTCTGGTGAGGAAGGTAAGGTTGTCCTCCTACCCCGACAATTGGAGAACGCGAAGGTGAAGTGGGTCCCCAAAACTCCGTCAGGACCGAGTATGTGGCCCCAGTGTCCAAGAGGAAGGAGATGGTTTTCCCGCACACCATAATCTCTACCCGTGGCTCTCTGCTAGTGATGGGCGTGGTCGGGTCAAGAGAGCTTGGGGCCCGTCAGTCCTCCATAGCCAAGCCTAGAAGGTCAGCTGAAGGGTTTTCTGGGAGTGATGTCCCTCTGTTTTGAGCAACATGAGGGCAGTTGGTCTCCCAGTGTCCCTTCTGATGGCACTTGGGACATGGTCCCCTTGGCTTGCTGGGGTTAGGACAGGCTTTTACCCAATGACCATGTTGACCACATTTATAGCAGGGGCCAGGTGGTGGTCTCTGAGCCTTCGAAGACCAGCGGTCTGGGGTAGTGGCTGAGGCTGGTCGGACAGCCTTTGCCAGCATGTGGTATTTCTGTTTACGGGCTTTCTCATCTCTCTCATGGTACACTTTGAAGGCCAACGCCAAGACTTCCGCCTGTGGAGTTAGGGGCCCCCTCTCCAATCGCCTAAGTTTAGCTTTTATGTCGGGGTAGCTCTGGGAGAAAAAGTAGGTCATAAGGAGTTGCTTACCTTCTGAGCTTTCAGGGTCCAGATTAGTATATTGTAGTAGGGCCTTTGTAAGGCGTTCTAAGAATTGAGATGGATTTTCTTGTTTATCTTGGACAACTTCCTGAAGTTTCTCAAAGTTAACCGGCTTTAACGCCGCCTTCCTCAGGCCTGCCAAAAGACATGTTATAAATCTATCTCTGGCTAAGATACCACCTGCGGAGTTATAATCCCATCAAGGGTCCTGGTCAGGAACGGCTTCTGATCCAATTGGATAAGTCCCGTCTGTTTGATGGATCTGATCTGCATGCACTTTTGCCTCATCCCAAACTCGCCTGCGTTCATCTGGAAGTAGGTTATTAGTTAAAATCATGTGTACGTCATGATAGGTAAGGCTGTAAGACTGAGAAATATATTGAAATTCTTTAATGAAGGCAGAAGAGTTAGAGGTGTAGGAGCCCAATCTTCTCTCTATCTGGGAGAGTTCACTCAGCGAGAAGGGGACGTGTACCCTGACCAAGCCATCAACACCAGCTACTTCCCATAGGGGAAGAACAGATGCTGGTTTCAGTGTCCCTGGAGGAGAAGGGGTAGGACCCTTAGCTTTGGAACGTGTGATAGGAGGAGTGAAAGTTGGTGCCAGTGTAGGACGGTTAGCATGGCCTGTGGCTGACACGGAAGTGGGGGAGAGGTCTAGAGAGGTCGAGCCAGTGGACTCAGGGGTGCCCTGGTGAGAAGAAGAAACTGAGGTAGCAGTTTGGGTTTTAGGCGGCATGGAAACAGGCTTGCGATGGAGGGGAGGGGGTTCGTCAGCTGGGTCTAGAGGTGTGTGGTCGTCTGGGGGTTGAGCAGGTGTCATTGCCAAGAGAACCTTAGGTGTAGAGCAGCAGGTGGAGTACATAGAAGGGGAGTAACGGAGGTAAATAAATGCACGGATATAGGGGATTTCCTTCCATTTACCGGACTGCTGGCAATATGTATTAAGACTCCGTAAAATAATGGGGTCTAGGGTGCCATTACGTGGCCACGTGGTCATCCCATTGTCTAAAGGGTACCCAATCCAGACTTTATTGCAAAGACGTATTAATTTGGAAGGTCTCAACTCAGGCGTTAATCGTAAAGATTTGAGGTTTTTCAGTAGACAGCCCAGTGGGGTGTCCGCCGGTATGGACGAAGACGATGAACCCATTGAGTGAGTTACCAAATTTAGCTTAGCGTCCTAAACTAATCTTTGGCAACAGAAATCAGGCACTGCTTATAATAATCGGGCCGTCGCGCGATTAAATAAGGGCCTCGACTGGGCTAACCCACCAGAAGTTAGCCAGTCAGGAGATAGCTCGGCTGGTACCAGCTTTTTGTGGAGCTGCAAGAGCTGAGGAGGGGTTACGAGCTATTCCGAGAGGGGAAATCACTCAATCGGTTCAAGGTCCTAGTTGAATAGCAGTTGTGGTTCGGCTAGAGGCCAGACACATGTGCTGGGCAAAAACCAGCCCTGTGGTCCAGGAAGCGGTGGCCAGACGCAAACCCGGAGTCCAGGGCCCCTCACACGAACCAGAAGCTCCCTATGGATTAAAAGCCAGTGTGTGCATGAAATTGTGCAGTCCGGTACCTGGGAGGTGGAACCGAACCGGGGACCTGTGTGTCTGTCTGGGTATCTAGGCCACACGGCAGAGCACCGACTAGGGGAGGGGTGGGCCGAAAAGGCACAGCTCACATGGTGGAAGTTCGGCGAGTCTCAGCAGACACGGTGAAAACAGCGGGTTGCGCAGGGGTGTAGGAGTCACGGGCTGGTGGAGATGAGGCTGCAGCGGCGGGAATGGCAGACCACGTGGGCCTCGGCGTCAGTGCCGAGAGCTGCGCTCACGCACGAGCTGCCGGGTGCCCGGGGAAATCGGCTTCCTGGCCCATGCACCAATGTTAGGATTCGAGCGCAGTTTGGACAGACAACACCAAAGCCGATCCGATCCGGTTCCAAGGGAAGGGGTTTATTTGGGGAAGGGAGTGGGAGAGAGGAACGGGAAGATAGCGAGTGAAGAGAAGACGAAGAGAGAGAGAGGTTGGGGGTGGTCCCAACTATTTAAGTGGGTGATGACGTGTGTAATTTCCCAGGTGTAGGTGAGTCAGGTAGGTGAATTCTGGGAGTGGTTGTCCCAGCAACGTAGGAGTCGCAGGCCCCTGAATATGACGTCACCGGGTTCAGACTTATACTAACACGGTTAGCAAATTAACATTGCCACAGATTGTGTTATGTTATGTTTCATGCAAGCTTCTTGTGTGAGTTCTAGAAAGGTCATTTTAGAGAAGTAAAGATTACATGAATATTCTGTCTGTAAAATGTTTTTCAAAACAAATTGACAATTGAGGGTCTGAATCGCTAATGGAGACTGTGATAGAATATATGAGATTAAAAACTCAGTGGCTACATTCAGGAGGCAATGAACCAAAAGTGTCAACACAAACAGCCTTCAAAATCAAACACAGAAAAACAATCAGCTTGACTCTCACATACACAAAAAAAGTCTGTGGCTTTCAAAGCCTTTTGTGAAAGAAAACTCATAGTTCTCTTTCAACACAAATAATAGCATTTTGAGCCTAAAATCTGAAACTTGGGAAAGATTTATAAAATCTGTATAAAAATATTACAAATTCCATTTACATTTCCCAGACAATGGTAAAAGGAGATGTGTGAGAAAGAGTATAAATCTGATACTTAATTGAGACTTTAACTTTTTAAGCCTCAAAAGTATCATTAAGAAAAAATGATGAAATACCACATTTCCATATTTTGTTTTATTAAAACTGCATATGTATGTACTCAACCCAACATTTTTATTTATTCCATATTTGATCATTTTTAGTTTTTAATTTTAAATATGTATAGTTTCATTTAAAGTTTTACATAGTCTATCTTTGTTCAAATTCTTTCTATTCTTTTATCTCTTCCTAAATCCTAACTCCCTATATATACAACTTAATTTTGATTCTCCTCCACCCCGTCACCATTAATATATACAGATAAAAATAAACAAAAACCAATAGGAGGAATAATATAAAAACAAATAAAAAGAAAACACACAACGAGAGAGAGAGAGAGAGAGAGAGAGAGAGAGAGAGAGAATGAGAGAGAGAGATGCCCAACTCCTTTTGTGTATGAGGTATGCTGTGGCATATGGTTGATATACCTCATTACAATCAATTGATGAAATTCATATCTCCTTTCCTAGCAGATATCAATTGTACATAGTTTATATAGCTTCTTGGTTAGAAGTGGAACTTTGGATCCATTTCTCCATGTTAGGAACTAGTATGGTTTGAACTTGTTTAAGTTCAAAGGGATATCTCGACGACATGTCAGAGACTTAGGACAAAGGAAGCTCACAAGAATCAATGGGAATAACCTTAGCCAAGACACTGCAGTGGGGATTTGGAACCTGAAGAGGCCCTCTACTATAGCCAGGTAGGAGCCTCGGTGGAGTGATAGGAACACCAACATATCCACAAATTTTTGACTCAAAGTTTATCCTGTCTACAAAAATTGCAGAGAGAGGAGGGAATGGGACAGAGATGACAATAACCAGCCCAACTAGAGACCCATCCTATGAGCACAATCCCTCACAATATTAATGATGCTCTGTTATGCTTTCTGACAGGACACTAGCATGACTGTCTTCTGAGAAGCTCATCCAGACAGATACATAGACTGACAGCCAAACATTGGATGGAGTTTGAGGACTCTTATGGAAGAATTGGGATAAGGATTGAGGGCCTTAAAGAGGATAGGAACTCTATAGGAAGACCAACAGAGTCAACTAACCTATACCCTTGAGAGCTCTCAGAGGCTGATCCAGAGAGTATACACAGGCTTGACTTAGGTTCTCTGCCCTTATGCAGCAGATGTGTAGGTCGGTCTGCATGTGGATCCTGAACAACTGAAGCAAGAGCTATCATAATTAAAGCAGTTGCCTGTCTGTGGAACCTGTCCCCATAATTCAACTGCCTTGTCTGGCCTCAATAGAAGTGCCTAGTCTTACTTGCAGAGACTCGATGTGCAAGGCTGGGTTGGATATCCAGAGGAGGGCCTCCACTCTCAGAGGACAAAGCAAGGTGGGAATGAAGAAGGGACTATGGGGGAGGGTACAGGGAGGTGGGATAGTGATCTGGATGAAAAGTGAATGAATAGATGAATAAATAAATAAGCAAACAGCTTATTTACTTATTTAATGCATGCTCTCAAGCTCCTCGTGAACTTTTAATTTACTCAGGCAAGTATGTCTAGAAGACATTGTTTCCTTAGAATAATCCACCTCTACCTCTTAAAAATCTTTCAACCTCTCTGATCCTTGAGGAGAGCTGTTTGATAAAGGCATCCTACTTAGGTCTGAGTATTCCAAAGTCTCTCAGTCCCTACATATTAGCCAGTGTGGGTCCAAGTATTACTACATTCTTCTGTAAGAAGAAGCTTCTATGATATGGATAAAGAGATGCATTTAACTATGGGCATACCAATAGACCATCAGTAGTCATTTTATTGCTGTATTTCTTTAGCACATAATTGTAGTAAGTTTTCTCATAGCATCTATAATCTGTCTATTCTCAGATTCTTGGACACTTTACCAGTGTCATCTATGAGTTTCATCTTACTGAAAGGTCTTAAATACAATCAAAAAGTGAATGATTCCACCCACAATATGTATGCCACTATTGTACCCATATATCTTGCTGTCATGCCACAGTTATAAGTCACAGGGTTTGTAGATGAAATTTCAAAAGTTGTTTTAATTTTCATTTCTTCTGATGGCTACAGATCTTGGATAGTTTTATGTTTCTCCAGCCCTTGTGCTTCATCTTTTGAGAATTCTGTTTAGTTTTATACCACAATTTTAAATTGGGTTATTTGTTTTCTTTATTGATATTCAGGTGTTTTAATAATATGTAAATTCTAGATATAAATCTATCACATATACAATTGATAAAGATACATTTGCCATTAGATGGGTGCTGCTTTAATTGAATGATGCTGTCTCTGCTCTATCAAACCTTTTTACCCTCGTTAAGTTCCAGTTATCAATTGTTATAAGGCCTTTATTGTCTGTGTCCTGTTCAGAAAGTCTTTTATTGTCACAGTAAGTTTAAGCATATTTCTCATCCTCCCTTCTATCAAATTTCAGGTATTAGGTCTTATGTTGAGTCTCTTAATCCTCTTGGAATTTAATTTTCTGCATTACGATAAAGATGTATCTATTTTCATTTTTCTACATGTAGATATCCACTTAGGCTACTGGAGAGATGGTTTAATGGTTAAGGGCACTGACTGTTCTTCTAGAGGTTATGACTTCAATTCCCAGCAACCATACGGTGGCTCACAACAATCTATAATGCAGTCTAATGCTCTCTTCTGGTGTGTCTGAAGATACCTACAGTATAGTTCTACACATTAAAGAAAGAAAGAAAGGAAGAAAGAAAGAAAGAAAGAAAGAAAGAAAGAAAGAAAGAAATCAATCAATCAATCAATCAATCAATCAATCAAAAAAGAAAAGCACCATTTGTTAAAGATGCTGTTTTGCTTTTCGTTGATTTCCTGCAGTGTATAATTTTGGTTTTCTTTATATATATATATATATATATAATAGTTTTAATTAAAATCTTATTATACCACATCTCTTTTCTCCTTCCTCTCTCCTGTGACTTCCATACCTTCACTCTCTAACTGATAGACTCTTGTTTTTGATTATTATTACAGTTACTTTTAATTGTATATAAATATATATCAACAATATTATATGAATACTGACTGATCAGACTTTTTCACATATATCAAAATTTTGAAATACACATTATTATTAATATGTATATATAGTAATATATTACATATATTATTTTCTAGGTTGACTGCATTTTATTAGATACCAAGTTGTGGAAATTATCACTGGGAATAGACTAATTCTTCCTCTCTAAGCAGTTATTAGCTGCTTGTAGTTTGCTGAACATTTGAGAATTATTTCCTCTTATATGTTAGCATGTCAATTTATATCACTCCTGTTTATGTCTTATTTATGTAGCCATTTGTAAAATAGGCAATTACATATCAGACATTCTACTTTCTATTATTCTGGCTGCTACAATCCTTTACTCTTTTTTCTTGAATATGCCATATCCAGGGTTGTATCTAAGAGCCATGCTGCATGCAGGTATATTTATTTGGGCTGCTCTACCTGTTAATCTTTGCATTATATACTGTTGTGCTTTTTTGTAACACTTTCCATTTCCTATAGATAGATATTCATTTGAGAAAGACTGATAACTATCTAACCTATTTTATATGTTGGTGGTAACCAACAGATGTCTAAGTTGAATTCATGCTCACTCACAAGGACAAAAATTATGCATGTTACTAGAAACTTACACAACAACCCCAGGTCAGAGGTATTAAAAGAAAATCCATTACTACTACTTTCCTACACCAATATAATTTCTTGCTACATTATAAATCATAACTTTATACCTTCAGTCCCACATTTTATTGAACATAATGATGTGCATTTAAAATAATAGGAAGAATGTCTGAGAAATGATTCAAAAACACATAACATAAATTAATCAACTTCTAAGGTGATAACTTAAAGATTTGGATTCAATTCTAAGATTTAATCTTCAGCAAATTAATTTCTTATAAAGAGCTGTTAAGAAAGAAACTTTAGAATTACAGCATATGTATAGAGCAAACCTTATAACATAAAACACTTGACTTAAATACTATGACATTTTGATTATACATAGCTTTCCATTATGTTTTCTCTATGTTTTGAAAAGTTTCTGTGATGTGAGTAAGGACTAAATGTAACTATGAGTACAATGCTGAATATTTAGAATATAATTAGAGGATATTCTGGTTTACTAAAGTGACAATTGTATGTTGTCCTTCAAGGTCCATGATATCACTAGCCCTGGGCAGGTGGCTAGGTTCACAATAACAGGCATGACATTCTTTTTGTTGAGCAGGTCTCAAGTTCAGTTAGAGAACTTTGGTTAGGCCATGACATGTGTTTCACTGCTATACTCTTGGGATTATCATATTATGCTGATTGTTGTTTTGGTTCATAGTCTAAGCATCATAGCTAGGTAAGTCTGTGAGTTGCTTACTTTATTTAGAAGCTTACAAGGGTCTTTTGGGTTAGTATTCAAGATAAGGGTTTTCAGGTTTATCCTAGCTCAGTGGCCTCTGTGCCTTGTGTCTAAAGTACACGGTGGCTTTAGTACTAGAGACTAAACTATTACCTATGGGGTACAAACCAAGAACAATAAGAATAGTTTATAATGGTTTTGGTGCCCCTTGGAATACCCTGACAAACAACACAACAGAGAGTTTCTCCATTAAGTATTGGATTTTTTGCTAACAGTTTTTATTTCTTATATAGTGATTTGTTAGCAAAGATGGGAAAATTTCACTTAAACTATATAGGTTATTTGTATACTGACACACATATTGCAGCTATTATTACATAGATAGTTACTATTAAGTATTGAAAATGATTCCTTATGATTTTTTCAGTAAACCACAACCCATCAAAATGCATAGCTGTGAAGCACAATCCCAAATGATACATAGACAATGCAACTCCTCTTCCTATGGTTCAGGGATCCCTGTACAATAAAATGAGGGAAGATTATAGGAGTCAGAGGAATAAGAACTTTGATATAAGACAGTGCCTCCTACAGATATGTATAATGACACCCACGAGTATCACCAACCTGACTGCCTAGACAGCAGCTAACTAAGGGTAACATCAACAGGCATGCCAAAGTAGATGCACGGAAGTCCAAGAGGCCTCAAAACTACACAAAGAACTGCCAGCAACTAAAGAATTCTGAGAGTGACAGAAATGATCCTTGTGTAAAGAACCCCTATTAGTGATACAATACCAAATGGCCAGACCTAAAATCATACATACTAGTAACTAGTAACATTATACAGAGTGTACAGTTTACAAACACAAACACAAACACACACACACACACACAGAAAGAGAGAGAAAGAGAGAGAGAGAGAGAGAGAGAGAGAGAGAGAGAGAGAGAGAGTTTATGTAAAAAGGGCATGAATTTTTTAAAAATATGAGGGAGGTGCTTTTGAAAAGAGAAGTAATATAATTCTGTTGAATTGTAATCTAAAAAAAAAAAAAGAAAGAAAAACACCCAAACAATAACTTTTTACTATGTTCAGACTTCACATAATTTGTTTTCATTTCACCATTTTGTTAACAGTAATTGGAGAATCAGAGATATAATTACTACCATTGTTTTGATTTTCTTCTACTTCTATAGGAGATTTCTTCACAAATTATAGCTGAGAAATGCAAACTAATTACTCTCAACTTTTCACTGAAGGCTATTAATCAAATGTGGTTGTTAGATATTTCATTCCTTCTAAATTCATATGCATGTATGTTTATCTGTGTGTGTTTCTGTGTGGTGTGTGCATGCAAGTATTCATGGAGGATAGAAACATCAGAACCCTGGAACTGGAATTACAAGAAGATGGGAGATACCAAGTGTGGATATTAAGAATCATACTGTGGTTTTCTACAAAAGCAATAGTAATAACTCTGTTGATCCATTTCTCCAGCTCCAAATATTGCACCCTTATCAATGTCTCCCCAATGCTCATATTCTTTCTTTTCTTATAAAATTATTTCTAAACAAAAATTAATAGATATGTAAAGTATTGCATTATACAACTTACAGATGTCTATCTGATAAAGACCTAACTAAATTATATTTGGCTGAGGTAGAGACAAGCATGTTTATACTTCAATGATATTTTGTTTAAATGTTTTCTGGTTCTAGATATTCAAGATAAATATATAGTCTTAGCAGCTGGACCTTTTCTGCTATTGTTACCTCCATTGCTGCTGGATAACTCTTTAATAATAAATGTGGCAAGACTCCTCCTTAAGAAACAGAGATCTGGGAGGTGATAAGGGAGAGGTCATGAAAACAGAAGAGCTATCTTTGGTTCTCATTTGCTACAGCACTCAGGAGAGCAGACCCTATACCTTGCCTACATAGCATAGCAGAGCTGGTCCTGAATGAGGGGTTTTTGCAGGTAATCCAGCTCCGAAGGTGTGAATGGTGGAGAAGCCCTGCTTCTTGTCTACTGGGCTGTGGTGTAGAAAGGGAAAGATGCCACTCTCCCCTCCCTGCCCCTATACCATCTATAGGATGTGGAAGAGTTGCCCACTGCCCTGGTCATGATAGTGGAAGAACTGACCATGTCCCTCACTAACTCCAACACTTGGGAGAGGGGGCTCTGCAATTGTCTGGGCAGCAGGAGAGATCTAGCCCTGGTTGCAGGGGTTGCTGGTGAGTTGGTCCTGAGTGTGGGAAAGTGGGAGAGCTGGTAGTTGGACCAGCTTAGATACCTCTCAGGCCCAGATCCAGGGCTTTGAATTGGCCCAACCTAATATCTACCCCATTGATGAATTGCTGAAGTGCATAAAAGGGCTGGTTCTATAGAAACAAAACATCAGGATCTCCATGACACAGGGCAACAACAGGGTATCCCAGAAGAATCCCAGTGATGTTCCAGTATTGTAACCTCAGAGTATCAGAAGCCAGGAGCCATTCCAATTCCAACCAGACCAACAAGCCAGTACAATTAACATTTGTAAGCAAAGAAGTATAAACAAAAGGGTCTATACTGTGGGACACCCTGTGACACACTACAGCTTCCATAATATGTTTTCTTTGTTGGGGGATTGTTGTAAGGGTGGAGGGCAGGTTCAAGGGGAGGGGAGATGAGTGGAATTGGGGTGCAGGATGTGAAATTCAAAAGAATCAATAAAAAAAAATTTTTTTAAAAATAAAAAAAAAGAAACAAAGATCTGTACCAACACTGAGTATTATGGGTCCTTACTAGTGCGGTAACTCTTTTCACAGCATTCTTACCTGAGTCCATAGAAAACTATTTACCCAGGGTAATTCTCAAAATGAAAACATACCCACCTCTCAGCTACAATTTAAAGTTTGAAACAAAAAATAAATAGAAGACTCATCATACATACTGGATACTGTTGCATACTGTTTATTTGTGGTAGGATGGTTTAAGCATTGAGTCTATTCAAAGAAATGGGAGACAGCTTCATGAAGCGGTGTAATAAACAATGAATGCTGAATGTGGGAACTGGGATACATTCAAGTTTGTAAACCTATCTGAGAAGATGCTTCAGAAGTGAAGAAAAGGAGAGATGACTCAATACTCTGGCAAGCAGAAGAATGTTCAATCATAGCTGGAATTGTAATTGCTGAACATTATAAATACAATAATCTGTTAAATAGAGTTTTGGTAACTATGGAAATTTCAATGTGTTATGTCTCCAAGAGAAAGAGAAAAAGAATTTCAGTGCTCATTCTGTAGCAAAGAAAGGTAAAGGAATAAGTACCCATTACTTCGGCAGTCAGGAACTGTATTGTTTGACTTATATTTGGTAAATGTCAAGAATTAATCTATGATGTAATGCCTATCTTGCTAGTACAGTTGGTAGCAGTGGATTTGAAAGCCATGAGGGGTTCGAATTATAGACCTTACAGAAGCTAAAATGGAATTCTTGCAGGTTTGGCAGTAAGAACTGTTGTCTTACAGGTGAAAATGCTTTTTTCTTCCTTCCCTCCTTCCTTCTGTTCTTTTTTCTTCCTTCCTTTCTTCCTTTTTTCCTTCTTTACTTTCTTTTATCTCTTTCTTTGTATCTTGACAAAGATTCATTGAAGACTGTAAAAGCAAGATAAGAAATAATACAAATAAATTATATAAAGATTTATCTTCTATTTTTAATTTATAGGAAAACTGAAAGAATATAAATCATGCATCCAAAATTATAATCTATCAGACCAATCATAATAAAAAATTATGGACTTTTAAAACATTCTAAAGAATCTCTAAATAATTGATATTAGATTTTCATTTTGTTTTAACCATCATTAAAACAGAATTTCTCTGTGTAATCCTGGCTTTCCTGAAACTAACTCAAGACCATGCTGATTTCAAACTCAGAGCCTTGCCTGCCTCTTGGCCTGGCTCCCAGATATTGGGATTAAGAGCCTGTGCCACCAACGCCGAGGTAATATTTAAATTTTATTAAAGGGAAAACAAACTAAATAAACAATGTAATATTTGAATTTCATAATTGCAACTTTTTTCTTACAGAATTAAGGGGAGTTCAAGGCATCATTGAGGAATAATATAACTCTATGCATTCTATGGAATAGAAGGAGGGTGTAAGGGAAGATTACCATGGCTTGACTTCCTTGAGGTCCACAATATCATTGAGCCTGATTATTATCCTCTACTGTGTGGTTGTAGTCCCAGACTTGTTTCCAGGCATGGTAAAATAATTTTAAAAATAGTACTGTTTAAGATAACAACCCGAAAGCTGAAGCTTACTGTTCTCCGGCATAACTTTAGATATATCAATTTGCTATATTTGGAAATACAGACAAACTTCATTATGACTCTTCTAGCAAACAGAAACAAATTCAAAAAGAAAGTAAAAATTTTCTTACATTTATAAGCTTTTTCTAATTGTTTATATATAGAATAGTGAGACATAGATTGTAATGACTGGTCTACAGACTGAGAAATGTTTCAGGTAGCCTTGAAGATACACAAGACCATAAATTTCAAACTGATGGCCTGACTAAAATCTGAAAGGAAGTGATTTTTTTATGTATCATAAATTAATAAAATATTCCCCCACTGGTGACTTATCTAAAGTTAAATAAAATCTCTCAAGAGTTTCTTCATGTGTTTTCAAGACTTAAAACTCTCAGTATGGATGCACCACTTATATTTTCTCTGCTAAACCTTAACTATGGTCAACATGAAGTCACGTAAAAGAGTTCAATAGATATCATTAAACACTGCATAAAAAACAAAATGAGAGTTTCTCAGAAAAGCATTTACTAGTGTGTTTAAGCAAGAAAAGAATTTGAAAGGGAGATTTTTCATTGGAAATAATACCTAAGAAATTGTCTCTGATTTTTGTCTCAAACATAAAGTTTGATCAGCCATGCTAACAAGTGGCAATGATCTTTGAAAGTGCCTATTTTATCAGGAGTCTCTGAGGCCAGAGACAACAACTCATCAGACATTCTGCCGCTGTGCATCTTTGCCTATCAAGCACAATAAAACAAATGACTACAGCAAAACAGAAAATGGTCTTTAGAAATTTAAACCACACTCAAACTCATCAAAAGAGACACGGATTTTAATATAGTGTCATGAAGCACATCTATTTGCATAATAGAAAGGTGATGAATGAGATTGTGGATTCATTTCTGACATGGAAATAACTTGAAAGCTCTTCTCCATATCCTTTCCACAGGAAAAAAAAACCTGAACAATCTAATATTCAATAATTTTTCTTGTACTTCTCATAAAATTACACTTATAAGGTACAATGTCATTGCAACATTAGAAGAAACTGGTAAATATGAAGACCTATATCCCAAGCTAGTTCATAGCTTAATTTGAATAGGACATGCTAAAACAAAAAACTGCTAAGAAAAATTAAAAACTTTTTAAAAAAGAATTATTTCACTGAATAGCTAGAGGCTGTGATAGATTAGTTTGGGAATGAGAAACTCCTGTGGGGCCACTGTAAAGTTGAGTCCCAAATGTTCAAGTATTTTCACTAGATGAAGGCTCACTGTAGCCCCACATTGAGCATTATAGAAAGTCCCACTGGGTCATTTTGGACAGCATCCTAGAATATCCTATCATGTACCAGAATGTGAATAATTTCAGTAAATACCCCAGGCTTTTCTTGATGAAAAATATCAATGCTGAACATGCTTAGAGAATTTCTCATATAATCCTACTATCCATAAAGAATTTGCCAACTCCTGTGAGAATTAATGGTGGCCAGTTGGCAATTTAGATGAACTATAGCTTTTCAATTTTGCCTAGGAATGAATCTTACTGGGTTCTCAGAAGGTCAAACACAAGATGTAACATGTAGATTCGAAGACATATAGTTGGAACTTTATAAACTAATTGTACAGAGCATCAATAATGAGAAAATCAGAAGAGCATGCAGGATTGCTAGGGAAATTTCAATAGGTGTAGACACTCATGCACATGTGGAACAATAGAGGAAGGGTAGAGCCAGAAGAAATATTGAAAGTAACAACTGCTAAGATTTTCCCAAATTAATTTTCAACATTAAATCATAAATGTAGGGACTCAGGCTAGAGCACCAAACAAAAAAATATAGATGACACTTACCTAAGCAATTTTTATAATGGTAAATCAGAAAACACATGAGACTGTCCTCAAGAAAGTGCAGGTAAGGATTCATGGAGAGGGTGTGTATGGGCATGCTTATCTAGGAAGAGTAATATGGTTCATATAGAATTCTCAGAAACTAGCAGAACACAAATGACTACGATATTAATGATGTCAGGGAGAATTATATAGTAACACAAATGTTGATTATTCAAGAGAGTCTAAGATTCTCTAACATGCATAATACCATCCAAAAAGGATCAAAGGAGAAAGGCAATCCTGACAATGTAAAAAAAAAATAGATTGACTACTGCGCTGTGGAAGATTTGAGCACCTGTTGACACATCAAGCAGGCACAAAATCAGCAGCAAAGCAGAATTTTTGGAAAAAAATCATTTATAATGTTTATTACTTATGGTAGAGACAAAAGGAGAAAAGATACAGATGTCTCACTCATATCAGGACAAAATAGGGTTGTCTTAGTTAGGATTATACTGCTGTGAACAGACACCATGACCAAGACAACTCTTATAAGGGACAACTGGGGATGACTTAAAGTTCTGAGGTTCAGTCCATTATCATCAAGGCAGGAAGTATGGCAGTGTCCAGGCAGGCATAGTGCTAGAGGAACTTAGAGTTCTACATCTCCTTCTGAAAGCAAACAGAAGACTGATTACCAGGCATCTTTGTCTCTCAAAGCCTATCCCGGTACTTGCTCTAAGAATGCCATACCTCCTCATAGTGACACTCCTTGGGCAAGGCATAGTCAAACCAACATAAGGATGTACCCTTCCTAAGATAAATCTCACTCAAACAAATATTTGAAGTGCCCCTGAAATTCTACTAATCTTAAGTACCTATATACTTCCTGTTAAAATCCATATTTTAATAAAGAACACTAAGTCAAATTAGTAATAACACTTTGTCCTTGATACTCTTGATATCGTTCATATACTGTTGTATTAAAGAATTGAACAGAATCCATACACCCCTGACAAACAAATGTACCACATTCATGTATGCAGGGAAGATGCATGTACACATATAAGAACACTATACATGCTGATCAATTTTCCTGGAATTCTAAAACTGCCCTAAGAGTAAAATATTTTAGTTTTGTTTGTTTGCTTTTATACTATAAACTTTTAAGCCAAGACAAAAATACATAACTTATTTTATATTGTAAATAAGACACACTACCAAGCCTAAATTATGAACGACTTTAATTCTGTTACCCTCTTTAAAGGTCAAAACTCTAAAGTCCATAAGAAATATTATCTTTGAAATATATGCAAAAGATGGACAAGGAAAGAAGAGTAAATGAAATTGTGTTGTTTAGCAAGATTGAAAGATACACACATAATGTCTCACCAATATGAATGGCTTCCAAATGTGAACTGAACAAAAGGGAAACCAATGAACTAGCCAGCTGCAGTAAACCAAGTTGTAATACTCATGGAGCTCAGTCTTCAAGCCCAAAACAACTAGACCAACCACAAACAAATAATAACCCAGTCACTGTGTGAATCATCTGTCAGAAAGGAAAAATATAATCCTGAAAAGATATTCTCCAATCATTTTTTTTTTACTATTCACAATGATACCTTATCATTTTATTCAGGTAGATTATAAGAACTAGTTTTAAGTTTGAGATATTTCATGTAGCAGACTTCTTAATTCAGATTAAAATATTACATTATAGCTATACATGATGTCAATCCAAAACAGCATCATTATGGAAAATAATATGATTTGCCAAAGGCAAGACAATCAGTGATTGTGTATGCAAAGAATTGTGAAAACTATGACAGAAAATAAAAATGAAGAAAAATTTCTTTTACCACCATCTATTCTAAAATAAGTAACAGAGACAAAAATACATATCTATAACACCAATACAATAAGAAAATCATAAAATAAATATATTTCAATTAATACAGTAACATGGAAAGCAGAATGTGGAAAGCCGCGGCTTGTGCTGACAGCATTCGCCATTACAAGATGGTACTGGTATCCGGTGCTCCTCCAAGTAAACAAGTAAACCGTGCATGTGCTATAGTAAAAGCACGCCAAGTCACAGCCCATCCCGGGGCGTTTTGGTGGGTAACGAGTAAGCAGCCAATCAGAAGTTAACACGCCACTCCAAGGGTATAGAAGCAGTGCCTTTTCGGGGCCCGGGGTCTTTCCTCCTTTTCATTGGAATAAATGTTTGCTGTGGAAGGATCCTGGTGCCTGCGTGCGTTCTTGCTGGCGAGACAATTACACGCAGGCCACAACTGGTGCCGAAACCCGGGAAACTCACCATCACAGGAGGAGACCCTCCGCTCGCAGAGTGGATTCAGAACTGCAGGACAAAGGTAAACTCTGAGAGGCATGTTTGGCCTTGATCTATTTCAACTCCCTCCCCAGGCGGCACTCATTCTCTTCCTTCTGTTTTTGCAGGATGAGAAAAGCCGCTAGACTGTAGCGGCGGGCCAGGGAGTGCTAGACGAATTACAGGGCAGCATGTCAGAAACAGAGCAGGATAAGCGCTTAGGAGCTCAGAAAAAAAAGGGAGCTCAGAACGAAGGCATGCCTAAGGAAACAGATCCTTCCAAAGACGTTCAGTCCGCGGAAGTGAGAGGTAAGGGAAAAGACGCCCTTGGGAGAGACAAAGGGAAAAGAAGCCTCAGAAAGAAACCTCTTTATCCGGTAAAGGAACTGGAGGCCTCGGGGCTGTGTGGCTCTGAGTCGGAGGAGCTAACTTCCTCCAAGTCGGAGGACTTAGACGAAGAGACAGATGAGGAGGAAAGATACCAGAAAGGAAAGAACAGGGTTAGAAAGAATTGGAAAACTAAGAAAGCAGGGTACTGAGGTGCTACAATAGCGGCCTGCTACATCTCCAATGAACGAGATGAAAAGTTACATCTTGAATATGAGAGAGAGAGAAAGGGTTTTAGAAAAACAGTTGTCCTCTCTCTGAGCTGTGTCAACAAAAAGGAATGAAAAGGCTATTTCAGAGCTCATCTAGAAAAAGAAAGAAATTCGGGAGACATCCTGAATATCTCTTTATTTAGCTCTTAGATGTCCTTCTTTGTTGTCTGTTCTTGGCGCGCCAATGTTCACGTATGTCAATTGTTTGGTTTTTGTTTTGTTGTCTAAATGTATGTTCTATGTTGCATGTTCAAAAGAAAAGATCGTTAAAACTGCTTGATCCAACCCTTGGTCTAGTTTAACTTTGTTTTAAAGACAGTCTTAATATACACAGCAGAGGCTGATAAGCTACCCTAAACCTGTAGCTAAGAGTTGAGGTGAGCTGAAAAAGCCTTTCTAGGAATTGATGTTGGCATAAGCTGCTTTTCAAAGAGACCAGTAGTTTTTTGGGTTTTATAAGGAAGCTAAGAGTTGTTTTGTCCTAGAAAAATCTCTGTGACAAGGTGCTTTTCTCTTGAAATTACAGCTAGAAAAAGCAACAAATTTTGTTTGATCTAAAAATAAGATATGTAGCCATTTCATTTTGTTTCTAATTGGTTTTAAAAGTATAAAAATGTTCTACATGTCTTGGTTATAGATTATTGGCTTAAATTATTGGGTGTGATTAGAAATTTACAACTTTGGTGACAGAAAGTTAGTTTAAAATGGTAACTCAGGGTTGGAGTCATTCAGAAATCAGATGTATAAAAGATTTAAAACAATGTTTCTTTAATGAGATATTAAAAGCTGCATTATCGTGCATTCATATAAGAATTGACCATAAAATTTTGTAACATAAAAGTAATCTACTTGGTGTTGATTTTAGAGAAAATAGATTGTTTACATTGTTAAATATTGGTTTTGCTTAAGAAACTTAAAAATATATATATAGTTAAACTGCCAGTATTCCATTGGCTACAGTTGGCAGTTCAATTGTGAGTTTGGAATTCTTTGACTCACCCATGTTTATGGTTCAGAAGAGGATAGAGCAGAGTTGGCTATTTTGTCAGGAGGAGATTACTTGATTTGGAGCTCAGATTGGAGTGATACTAGTAAAAATCATAGTGCCATGATGAATGCTCAGACAGGCATGTAGATTGGGATCTTATCATGCTTCTAGGAGAAGGTCAGTGTGAAGGAAATGTTAATCAGGTTGAACTGCCTACATAGCTCTCTGACCATACAAGCAGACTTAGATACATTCGTCTTTGCGATGAAATTGCACCCTCATACAATCAGGGTCTGGCCATAGCTTGCACAGAACCATAAAGTAAAAAGATGTTTTAAATGTAGAAATTTAGATAGTTTTTAAAATGACTGTCCCAGGAACAAAGGCTTGAGCAACAGTCAGGTGACCAAGGTTACTTTTGTCCTTGGTGCAGGAAGGATAATCTTTGGGCCAGGCCTCAGGATATAGGCCGAGATTAAAAACATTTACATTTGAATCAAGACTTTGTACAGAGTGGATGCAGCAAAAGCTTGTATTTCAGACATTCCTTTTGTCCTGACCTGCCTCTAAAAGGGTGTTTTCTAGAATTTGTTTATTCCCTTGTTTGTTCCTTAGGGAAGCATCAGCCTCAGACTCAAGAAATTCACAACAGCTTATGGGCCAGGAGTTAGAGATAATGATTATGCTGGAAGAGTTAAAATTGTGCCTGCTTCCCTCCATGGCATTATACCTGTGCCTGTTAACAAAAGAATTGCTCTAGAGTAAGAGAAGACAAGATTGGCCTTTATCTGATACTCTCACTCAGCTAAAAGAAATTGGGAATTCAATTAATCCAAAACAAGTTCAAACTTAAGATTTATAAAACTAATGGGACACTACAGCCTGACTTGCCTATTCCAGCTGCCATTCAAGTAAATGCATATAAAATTATTATAGATTTAGAAGATTGTTTTATACAGTTCTTTTACCTCCTGGTAAAGGTGAGAGGTTTACATTAAGTGAATTTGCTTGTGATTTTTTGAGAGCCCATGAAGCCATTCATTAAAAAAGCTTGCCTCAAAGAATGATTAATGGCCTTAAAAAATTCGTTGTTGCTTTAATACAAAAGGTTAATCGTTTACATCTCTCAATATATATTATTCATTGTATATTTTATTGGCTGATCTCTCTAAAGGAGTTTTTCTGCAAGCCTTTGCTCTAGTACAATGAGCTTTAAGATTTTGGAGTACTTGTTGCTCCAGAAAAGATTCAAAGGCAGTATCTTTTCAATATCTTGGAATTCAATTGTGACACAGAAAATTTCCAATAAGAATGGAATAATTGGGGCTGGAGAGATGGCTCAGCCGTTAAAGGCTAGGCTCATAATTAAAAATATTAAGAGTTCAATTCCCAACAACTACATGGTGGCTCACAAACATTTGTAGTAGAATCTAGAGCCTTCTTCTGACTTACAGATGTACATACAAAAAAATGGTTTACTTTTAATGATTCTCAAAAGTTATTAAGAAATTAATTGGTTAAAACCTCATCTTAAGCTTACCATAGGAGAACGTAAACCTCTGTTTGATATTCTCAAGGGAGATGCAAGTCCTAATTCCCCTTGACAATTAACTGATGAAGGAGGAACAGCTTTGCTGAGAGTAGAGTAAGCTGTTAGTTATCAACAGATACAATATATAGACTGTGATCATTTGTTGGCTGTTTACATTATTGCTACTCTTGTGCTCACAACAGCCCTTTTGCAAGAGAAACCATTAATATAGATTCATCCTTCATCTACAAGTAAAGTTTGAACATCCTATTATAAAACTATTACATTGTTAATACAGGATTGTAAGATAGAATCCTGAAAGTATTTTGGAGGAAATGTTTATTCCTTATTCCAAATAGAAATTAAGTTGGTTATTGGAAAATAATGATTTTTGGCTTACTACATGACAAGGGTTTTAGGCAAATTTGATAATTATCCATAAGATGAGTTGTTACAGTTCCTCTACATGCTTTTATATTCCTTATAAATTTGCATGCAGCCTATAGAAAAGATGCTTACTGTATTTACAGATGCCTCATCTATCGAGAAGACAGTATATGTAGTTATATCACATGTTCATTTTCTTGAATTTTCCTGTGCTTCAGCACAAATAATTGAATTACATGCTGTAGCCACTGTTTGAAATGATGAAAAATCAAGCTTTCAATTGGTACACTCATAGCCAGTATATGGCTCATGGTTTGTAACTACTTAACATTGTTGCCTTTTTAGACATTGCTAATTCTCAAATTTTACAGTTATTTATACAAACACTGTTTAATTTAACCAGCTTACACTTCTCAAAAGTGTGGACAATTTTGTCGCCAAATCGAGGTGACCCATCTGACGGGTCTCCCTTATAACCCTCAAGGACAAGACATTATAGAACGGGCTCATCGCACTCTTAATTCTTATCTAATAAAACAAAAAGGGGGAGTCGAGGAGGCTCTACCCTCAGTGCCATGAGTCACCGTTTCTATAGCACTTTTTACCCTTAATTTTTTAAAATCTGGACAGTCAAGGCCACACGACAGCTGACCATCATTGTTTAGAGCATGACAGGCCAAAAGAGATGGTCAAATGGAAGGATGTCTTGACCGGACAATGGAAAGGCCCAGATCCTATTTTAATAAGATCCAGGGGAGCGGTTTGTGTTTTTCCGCAGGAAGAAGACAAGCCGTTTTGGCTACCAGAGCGACTGACGCAATGACTCGCGATATTAGAAGATGACACCCAGGCGGACTCTCCAAACTCTGATGACAGCTCTCGTGCTGATCCACGGGATACAGGAAATTGATCAGAAAACTTCGATGAGACACTCAAAAAATTGAGAGCGGCTGTGGTGGCCATCAACTCGACGCGCGTGGATCTGTCCCTGACTGAGGGACTCTCCTCCTGGATCTCTTCAGCTTTCTCTTGTAGAGAGCCGTGGAAGGCAGAGACAGCGCTGGCAATCCAATGCTCTCACAAGTTCTATAATTTACTGCCTTTGTGTAAGGGGAAAGCGCGGGAAGTCACAGCCCATCCCGGGGCATATAGGATTTTATGGGCAATTAACAAACCAGATATGTACACGTCTCTCCAGGGGGTATTTAACCAGGACCTTCTCGGGGCTCGGGGCCTTTCTCCCAGCCGGTTTTCCACCAGCTGGCCTTCTTCCAGCGATTCTTTCCTCTATAACATTCTAATAAAGATCTGCTGAAGAACTTTGGTGTTTTGTGTGACCTCGCTGGCGAGTGCACGCACGAAACATTCTCTTTCTTTAAAAAGTGGGTGGGAGTAGGCCTGTTTGGTATGCCCTATGTTGCGGTTTAGTGTTCATGCTTTGGTTGGTTTGCAAGCTCAGAGCTCAACAAAAACGTGACAAGGTCGTTATTACCCAAGCACTTACAGCCCTAGAACAAGGCTCATCTCCTGAAATTTGGTTATCCATTTTAAAGAAATAGCCAGTAGACAGAGTCCTCAGCTGTTGCACCCCAAGGGTTTTGCCAATTGCACTGGGTCGGTGAGGAGTCTTGGCCTGGCTGGTCCTTGTCTGTGTAGCTGTGGTACCTGAATTTGAGGCAAACAGCCCTTGCACCCCTGGGAGATGGCTCCATTGCACAGGGACAGGTGTTTGCATATCTCTGTTTCCCCTACCCCTTGCACCCAGAGGACTTGTTTCCATTGGACCTGGTAGGGTAAGGGAGACTGTCTTAAACTATCAGTCCTTGATCGCTTATTCACCCAAGATGGAATTTGCTTGATCAGGCTTGAGTTTGAGTCATGATTGGTACCACACTAGAAAGGCTAAGGGCAGTTCCATCTTAATAAAACACAAAGGGGGAGATGTGGAAAGCCGCAGCTTGTGCTGACAGCATTCGCCATTACAAGATGTTGCTGGCATCCGGTGCTCCTCCAAGTAAACAAGTAAACCGTGCATGTGCTATGGTAAAAGCACGCCAAGTCACAGCCCATCCCGGGGCATTTTGGCGGGTAACGAGTAAGCAGCCAATCAGAAGTTAACACGCCACTCCAAGGGTATAGAAGCAGGGCCTTTTCAGGGCCCGGGGTCTTTCCTCCTTTTCATTGGAATAAACGTTTGCTGTGGAAGGATCCTGGTGCCTGCGTGCGTTCTTGCTGGCGAGACAATTACACACGGGCCACAGCAGAAAATAAAACAGATTTGTGCATGAAAAAGAAGTCCAGGTATCTTCCCTGGTTAATGGTAAAATTTGGTTTTAACCTTTGTTTAATTGTTACAAATGAGTAATATGAAACTTGATGTTTTATTTTCCACATCCAATATTACTAAATCAGGAGGTAAATGTTTTTATATATTATACTAAAAGCCATTTTTAAACTAGGAAATAAATATATGTGTAGGAGTAGTTTTGATATATTGTAGAGTACCTATTAATATTTGCATAATTATTTACTCAAATGTTACAAATTAAAATATTTAGTTGGCCCCCAAATTCTTTAATAAGCTGTGTGTGATCTTGATCAAAGCCAGTGTCACTTATTTCTGAATTGTGTATTTACAGTTTTGTTGACTATTAGTACACAGACCCAAGATAGCTCCAACTCTTCTAGCAACTGGTTGGCTGGCATTCCTCCATTCCATCTATGATTTCTACCTGTGAGCTAGTTTATCTTTTGTACTTGGCAGTCTTAGAAGTTGAAACTTAGGAAGAAAAGGACTTTAATGTCTGAGTGAGAGCATGTGTGGGTGAGTATGTGAGTGTGCATGAGTGTTGAGTTTTTGTGTCACTATGATTATTATTATTATTATTATTATTATTATCCTCTAATCTTTATTTACGATTCAGACATTATCCCCTCCAGGTCCACCCTCCAACAGTTCCTCATCCTGTTCTTCCTCCCCCCATCTCCATGAGGATGTTTCCACCCCAACAGATCTGTCCACTCCCTGGGGCTTCAAATCTCTCCAGTGTTAAATGTTCCTTCTCTCACTGATGCCAGACCAGAAAGTCCTCTGCTCTATATGTGCCTGGGACCTCATATCAGCTACTGCGTGCTGCCTGGTTGGTAGCTCAGTGTCTGAGAGGTTTCAGGGGTCCAGGTTTGTTGAAACTGCTGGTTTTCCCATGGGGCCACCCTCTTTCTCAGCTTCTTCCAGCCTTTCCCTAATTCAACCACAGGAGTCCTCAGCTTCTGTCCACTAGTTGAGTGTAAGTATCTGCATCTCACTCTTTCAGCTGCTTGTTGGTCCTTTCAGGGTGCAGCTATGCTAGGCTGCATAGCATCAGTAATAATGTCACACTTTGGAGCCTAGTCTTGACATAGATCCCAATTTGGGCCTGTCACTGGACCTCCTTTACCCCAGTCTTTTCTCTATTTTTGTCTGTGCAGTTCTTTTAGACAGGGTCAATTCTGGGTCAGAGTTTTTGATTGTGTGATGGCAACCCAATCCCTACACTTAATGCCCTGTCTTTCTACTGGAGGTGGATTCTACAAGTTCCCTCTCCCTACTGTTGGACATTTCATCTAAGGTCCCTCCCTCTGAGTACTGAGCATCTCTCACCTCCTAGATCTCTGTCACATTCTAGTGGGTCCCCCCTACCTCCTACCTCCCAAGGTTGCCTGTTTTCATTTTTTTCTGCTGGCCCTCAGGATTTCACTTTTGTTTTTCCTCAACCCCTAATACGTGATCATTTTTCTCTTTTTCCCTCCCTGTACCTTCTCTCACCCAGGTCCCGTCATCTCTCTATAACCCTGTGGTTATTTTTTCTCCCTCCCAACTGGGATTGAGATATCCTCACTTGAGCCCTTTGGATTGTTAACCTTCTTGAGCTATGTGGTTTGTATCCTGGGTATTCTGTAATTTTTTGGCTAACATCTACTTATTAGAGAGTACACACCATGCATGTCCTTTGGGGTTTGAGTTACCTCACCTCAGGATGATATTTTCTAGTCCCATCTATTTGCCTAAGAATTTTATGAAGTCATTGTTTTTAATAGCTTAGTAACACTCTATTGTGTTAATGAACCACATTTTCTTTATCCATTCTTCTGTTGTGTGACATCATGGTTGTTTCCAGCTTCTGGCTATCAAAAATAAGGCCTCTATGAGCATAGTGGAACACATGTCCCTGTGGCATGATAAGGCATCTTTTGGGTATATGTCCATGAGTTTTATAGCTGGGTCTTCAGTTACATCTATTTATAATTTTTCTGAGGAACCTCCAGATTGATTTCCAAAGTTGTTCTACCAGCTAGCAGTCCCACCAGCAATTGAGGAGTGTTCTTCTGTCTCCGTATTCTTGCTAACATGTTCTGTCAACTGAGTTTTTGATCTAAGCCATTCTGATTGGTATAAAGTAGGATCTCAGGGTCGTTTTGATTTGCATTTCCCTGATGACTACGTACTTTGAACATTTCTTTAAGTGCTTTTAGGCCATTTGAGATTCCTCTGTTGTAAAATCTCTATTTAGCTCAATACTCAATTTTTAATTGGGTTATTTGCTTTTCTAGAGATTAGTTTCTTTATATTGAAATGTTTTAAAATATTTCAGCTCTCCACATATGATACACAATATCTTTCCTGTTTGATACAAGGACTATGACCTCCATGGACTCTAGTATCTCTAAGAGTTTTACAGTCAACTCCTTTGTGGACCAAGACAAAACTTGTGGAAAACTTGGGTACATTGTCTTTACACATTCCTCAGTATTTTGTTTTCTTGTTTTTATCCTGATACAGTTAGAACTAATGTGAGATTGTTTGTTATGTTAAAAAAAAGACATAGAAAAATTCTTAAAGCTGAGCGATTGACCAAAGGTCAGAAAAAAGTATGTTCAGCAGAATGTAACATAATAAATTCTGACTCTTCTACCTGTATGTGGGGCACTTTTCCAACTACTGGATTGCCACACCCAGCTCTGATATGAGGGATTGTGCTCAATCTTATTTTATTTTCTTAGGCCATCTTTGGTGAATATCCCTGGTCTTTCTCTCTCTCTCTCTCTCTCTCTCTCTCTCTCTCTCTCTTTCTTTCTGTTTCTAAGGGTAGCAGAAGAGTAATTGTTCTGGGGAAGAGGAATGGGGAGAGGACTGAGAGGAATGGGGAGAGGGGAAACTGTGGCCCTGGCCAGAGTGTAATGTATGAGAGTAGAATAAAAGGAGAGAGAGAGAGAGAGAGAGAGAGAGAGAGAGAGAGAGAGGG
>NW_021604841.1:1515783-1582818 GCF_004785775.1 Grammomys surdaster
GAAGAGAAGAGAAGAGAAGAGAAGAGAAGAGAAGAGAAGAGAAGAGAAGAGAAGAGAAGAGAAGAGAAGAGAAGAGAAGAGAAGAGAAGAGAAGAGAAGAAAGAGAAGCCATTAGTAACTCAAAGCTCACAAGAATGACAATTTTTTTCTTTTTTGGATGTAAGTGGGAGGAACGGACTTGGGGCTGAGGGGGTTCGACCCCCCAATGTAGAGGAATGACTTGAAAGACATTTATTCTAACCCTATGGTTCTGTGAATATGACCAGCAATGCACTGTAAATAAAATGTGATATATGAGTAGAAATTGGTGCTTAGAGTACCATACAAAATTATTCATCTTTAAGTACTTATACTTGGCTCTATCATGGGAATCTAGATGAAGTACAAGGGAAAGTAAAATTTGAGAATAGAGACTAGTTTATAAATGCAATACTACACTCTTCAGATTTGATCTGATATTGCCTGAAAGAGGTTAAAGAACTTTATGTAACAAATTATTTTGTCGGAACCTTTCATCTGAAAAGAAACTTACTGTGTTTAGTGGCAAAGGTTGTTTGCCTAAGAGAAAGCAAGTCGGGAGATACTTTAGAAATCTAAAATATCTAATCTAAACCTAAAGCAAGAAGAATTATATTATATGAATGAAATGTAACCAAATTAGTGAAATAGAATAGTCTGAAAAGATGCTTCAATGCATAACAATATTTGAATATGCTATGAATTATTTCCTTAGAATTGAATCACTCTGTGCTGAGAGTGTGATACTTAATTTACAAGTTTAAATGAAGCACACAAATCTCACAAGACTCAGGAATCTTCAAATATTAAAAGATTCCCAAGGTCACTTGCCAATGTCATCATAGTTCAAGAATTCAGCAATTACTGAAAAGTTTTGGTCAATGAAGCAGCTTGCAACTTGCACGTGGCTCTCTAGGAATGCAGACTTTCATGAGCACACATGCTGGACTGGAGATTGTTCCTACAGTTACTGTCTCTGATTCACCCATATTGCTGTAACCTCTTATAAGTACTTATAACCTACGCTCTTATAAGTACTCTGCATAACAAATTCACTAATCTAGACTTAGAGGTAATCATTTTTGGTCTTTCATTGGTGGCCATCTGACATAAACTGATAGTTACTGACTTCACCAGAGAAAAATTACACAACATATGTTGTGAACAAATGCATAAATGAGAAGCATATTAGAGATTCAGGCAGATGTACCATGGTTTCAAAGCATGTTGAGAATTACAAAACAATCTGTTTGGGTGATCATTCACCATGTAGGGGCATTTCAAACCATTGTATTGCAAAACAAAATATCCAAGGAAGATCATTAAGAACTTTGTATCAGGTAGCATTTTAAGTAGTGCATATGCATTTTCTCTTTTAAATCTCATGATATCACTGAAATTTCAAAAATAAACTTAAGCATAAAGCTAATATTTATATGAACAGAGGCCACTGACATATGCCCTTGCCTTTTTTCCTGTTGAGTAAGTTTGGCTTTCAGATTGTTACAATGGTCATTACTATCATGACTAATTGAACCATGCTGTCTTCGTAAAAGGCTTACTATGTTCTAATTTTAAAAATTATAGAATGTATGGCATTTTGATAAAAATATTTGGATCTCAAACATACTGTTAATTAGAAGCATACAATTTTAAATTTTATTAATTCTTTGTTAGTAATAAATTAAAACTGCATAATATATGTTCCAAAATGGTCATTCAAGAATCCTTTACATGTATGAGATATAGAAACTCAGGGTTATGCTCATAAATATAAACATGGTACTTCATAACCCTTTATTTCTGCAAGATATAAGAGTATAAGACAGGTAGATATCTCTGTCATTTTGAAAGTTAATCTTAACTACATATAAATTATACCACAAAAAGTTAGCAAAATGTCACTACAATTTACTCCACGAAAGAGTGGAAACAGCTTCGAGTATGATGTGATGATTTACTCAACAAATGAGTGGATATTTAGGAAATAATTATAAAAGAATGAAATAAAAACTTTTCACATTTACATACTCATGAACTTACAGCAGTTCTGGTTGCATGCACAAAATGGATACAGTTTGTGTGCTAAACTGGTGAATGGAGTTTACAAGCTCTCACTTCTACCTATGCCTGATTGATAATTGATGGCTAATAGGGAAGTGAGTCAGGTTTCATTAGAGGAATGGCCTATGTATAAATGGCACCATACTCATGCCTGTATATGCATCAAAATTGGACTTGATAGGCTATAAAAGTTACAAAACATGACATGAAGTTTTGAGGGGATGAAAGAGTGGTTGAGTCAGAATGGAACTAGGCATAAGTGTAGGGAGTGAATAAGATCGATATACATTTTAAATATCTATAAAATTCTCAGTGTTAATAAAATATTATATAAAAACAAAAGGCAGTATCACTGCCTTGGGCATAAAATTTAATCTCAGTTTATTGATATAAGATAATTATGATGGACTTAAATTAAATATGTGTATGACTAAAATTTGCAATAAACTTACTTCCAAATCAATTCAGCACTTAAATCTAGTAGTTGTATTTGATTTTATTTCCAAAGAAAACAGACATCCATATGCAATTGTAAAGAAATTCTCTCTTCTTCCCTCAACTGTACCTGGATTCAAGGAAAACAGCATTGGCTCTGCAGGTGCCCTGGGCTTTGTTTAAATGGTATTGCAATTTGCTGGAGAAATGAAATTAAGAAGGTGTGCTTGTTTACTTGTTTGTCTATTTGTGGGTTTGAATGAGTTCAGTGAAAGTCACTGTGAAAAGTTATTTAAGGATTGGAAACTTCAAATGAAAGAAAGGACTACCAATGAAAGCACAGATCACAGTTGTGTTGCTATCCATGCAGCTATGGTAGAAGGACCCATGTACTGCAGTAGTGAGGAAGTTCAGCTATCAAAGTTGTAGGTAGTAGAGGGGACAACATTTCCTTTCTTGTCTCCATGTAGTATCAACTCTTAATTTTGACCCAGAAGAGATTAGAGTCTTCTTGAGATAATATGTTTGAAAACTGGCTTCAAATGTAAAGTTTTTATGTGATTCCTGACTGTGCAAATGAATGCGTCTCTGTTTCTCGGTCTTTTTTCTATCTGTTTGTTTTGTTTTGTCCTAATCCAATGTACTAGTTTTTGCTTTGTCTTTATATTATATTTTAAGACTATATTATTATTATTATTATTATTATTATTATTATTATTACCTGGTTTGTTTTCTAATGAGAATCAGAAAGGGAATAGGAGGTAAAAAGAAATTGAGAGAAATAGAGGGAGGAAAAACTACAATCAGGATACATTATGTGAAAAAAAATATCTATTTTCAATCAAAAGGACAAAAAGATGGATTCATTATAACATTAAACCACAGATAAATATGTGATGTATATTTACCTGTAGTACATCTCTATTATACTTTTTCTTTTTAACTCTGTGGTACTGATATAGGTGATCTCAAATATTCTGATCACATCCTCTTCTGAGCCACATGCTCAGCCTTGACTTTTAACCATATACATGAAACTGTCACGATTTCGGGAATCATTTTAGTCTTGTATTTTGAAAATTACATACGTTTCTTAATAGTGTCCCTTGTTACTTGTATAACTTTCCATCAAGACCATTAAGAAGAAGGAGCAATGGATCATGCAACAGAGAAACACCTAGCCCAAATAGGAATAAGATCATGTGAAAGTGAGGTACCTAGAGCATGAAGTTACATTTTTTTCTTTTTTTCATCTATCAATCTTTTCTTTTTTTACAGTCCAGTGTTTATCCCACTCTGATCAGTTCTCTGACTATTCCATATCACATACCTCCTACCCCACTCCACTATATCTCCATCCTACCCCACTCAACAGTATTTAAGAGGATGTCTCCACTGGCTACAACCCCCACCCCCAGACTTCCTCACTCCCTGGGCCCTCAAGTCTCCTGAGGGTTAGGTACATCTTCTCTCAGTCAAGACCCTGCAGTCCTCCGGTGTGTGTGTATTAGGCTTCATTTAGGCTGGTGTATCCTGCCTGGTTGGTGGCTCAGCTCAGTGTCTGAGCAATATGGGGGATCCAGGTTAGTTGAGACTGCTGGTCATCCTAAAGGATCACCCTCCTCCTCATCTTCTTCCAGCTTTTCCCTAATCCAACCACAAGGGTCACCAGCTTCTGTCCATTGGTTGGGTGTAAATATCTCTCAGGTTCTTCTTTATTTTTTTCTCCCTGCAGTTTTTTTTTAGACAGGAACAATTCTGGGTCAGAGTTTTTGAGTGTGGGATGGCAATCTCATACCTCCACTTGATACCCTGTCTTTCTACTGGAGGTTGACTCTACAAGTTCCCTCTCTCCACTGTAGTTCATTTCATCTAAGGTCCCTTTGAGTCCTAAAAGTCTCTCACCTCCCAGGTCTCTGGTACATTCTAGAGGGTCCCCACACCTCCTACCTCCTGAGGTTGCCTGTCTCCATTCTATCTGCTGGCCCTCAGGGCTTCAGTCTTTCCCTTCTCCAATACCTGATAATGTTCCCCTCTTTCCCTCCCTGTCCCCCTTCCTATCTAGAAATACTTTGTTGGACTAAACTTCTCTTTGTTTTAAAAGACACTGATCTTTAATGATTACATGTCTCCTTATTCCCCAAGTGTACCTAAAGTCTCCTATGATATACATCAAAATTGTGGTTATACTCTCTATCCTAAATGTCAAACATTGACTATTGTTGGTATATTATTGGCTTATCTCCAAAATCATGGTTTGAATCTTTACTCATTTGTAAACTGAAAGAGGACAGAGGAAATCTGTAGACTTCTGCTCAGCATCAGTGTTCCTTTCATATTTGTGTTCATAAGGAGGTACATAATGAGTAAGAATTCAAGAAAATTTATAATTTAAAGAGAAAAATGTTATATAGTACTGGGATTTTGGCCGCTAAACTTGGAGTGAGTCTTGGAAGTCCTTCTACATCATTTTAAGTGCCCAGCTCTACAGAGATATAGAATTCAAACCAACCTCTAACAAGACAAATATCACAAGGATATCCTTTTGGCAGTTGCAATGATATCCTTTTCTGTTACAATAAACAAATGTCTAAACATAGATTAATATTCATATACACAAAATAAATTCCTAAATGGAAGTATGTGTTGTACTCATTCTTATTTTATTAAGATCAATTTTAGATTAAAAATGAGAATTTCTGATTTCTATTGGAAGAACATGGTAATGTTGACAGGATTACAGAACCATATTCTCAGTAGGAGATTCTGCATGACTATTCCCATGTCTTTTATTTCACTGATTTTCTGGGGAAAACTTAGGTAACTTTCTTCCCTTGATTACTCATGTCATCTATTTATTCTGAGGAAACTTGGAATTATGTCCATTTGTGTATTGAATTTTAGAAAGTGGTATTAAAATACAGAATAATTCTTGTTCTTTAAAAATTTATTTGGAAATTATAGATTATAATAAGGCTTCAAGCTTTAGAATACATATACGTATCATATATGTTTCATAAAATTCATATTTCCCATTATTTACATTTTCCTACTGAAAACTTTCTTACACCTCAAGCATTGGGAACTCTGATTGCTCTGTTTTAGTAGTTTCATTTGGTATGAATCAAACTGAATGTAAAATCTGATATGAATGTACAGAATCATAGAAACATTTCAAATAAAAAAGGGCAACATAGAAAGTGCCTTTACGGGATTGTCTTACATTGCTAAAGCCAATTCCTTCAAATGATACAGCTTCATTGCCTTCTGTTGTAATTGCAATACTGCTCATAGAGAATGATATAATGAGTCCTTCCTCTTCCTCTTGTTCCTGCATTGTGACTGTAGCTACAGAGATGCAAAGGTAAGTTACAAGTATGAAAATTAGAGTTTTATGATCCATACCCAGTCTTCTAATATATATGTCAGGTTTTCTTCAACTATCGAGTTTCTTCTGCTGTTTATTAATTGAAGAGTAACAATGCAAGTTTTCCCAAGGACAAATACTGCCTCAGGATGATTTTCACTATCATGAGCTGATGAGTTAGCTTATGAACTATCTGTAGAATTTCCATTTCCAAAGGTATATTACAGAAATCTCCAAGGCTCCATGCTCTCCAAGGCACATTAGTAAATATCTGCAAGGTTTCCATTTTCCTGACAGAAACAATTACCAATGCCATGCAAGAATAATTTCACACAGAGAATCAAGGCAGCCATCAGAATTCTCTTAGGTCGCAGTTGCAAATGTTTATGCTAATATTATTTGGCTTTGAGTATTTCACTTTAGAAATCAGGGTACTCAATTCACTCAGCTTCTTTTGTTGTCAGTGTAGCTCTAAAGGGGGAAAAACATTAAACGAAAGTGGGAGCAAGCTTGTTCTCACTATAAAACTATATGTTTAAAACAAAATACCCCAGCCTGCTTTCTCCAGGGACGTCATCCATTAACTATTTCATTTTATTCATGAATAAAATAGCTGCCATCTGGCCACTTTAAATGTATAGAGTTTCTGCTTCTTGATAGAAATGACAGCATATGGAAAGGGAAGCTTGTCATTGAATACGTACTCTTAGAAATGCTTAGGAAATTGAACCCTCAGCCTGATTCAATATGTTCTTGTAACTCACAAAATGTGAGTGAATGTATGAAGTCTTTGTATCACTATTTTATATAAATCCTTGTCCTCAGTAGGACAAGGGTATACATGTAATAATATTAGTTTATTTGGCGCTTTCTTTTGAAAAGCAAATCATCAACCTCACTTGAGAGTATCTACCTGTAGTCCCAGAACTTGTGAGACTGCTGAGGATTAAGTTTGGATCAGCCCAGGCTATTTAAACTTTTATCTTGTCTCAAAATAATGCAAAACCCTATTTATCATTCTATAATTGCTTACCCAAAGTCTAATTCTTCTGGCTTGGGAAAAAATGTATTTAATGTAGAAACTAAATGTATAATTGAGGACTTATTTCAATACAGTATCTAAGTCAGAAATATGAAAAGAGGAGTGGAAAATTATTTTAAAACAAAGGAAGTTACAACTATAATCCACAAAGAAAATAAGGCAGGGAGAGAAGACTCCTCTCCCAAATATAAGTTTTAATATTCACTCACCCATAGAATGATTGATGATAATAAGCTACGGCAATGTGGTTAAGGACAAGGGACAGTGAAATTCTAAACATGTGAGTAGATGCTTGTATGTAGATCTCTGATGAGGTTATTCTAGAAAACATGTCCTAGAGATAGGAAGTCTGTGTGGTCACTATTATTTTCTCATATGTATACAATCCTTGCTCTTCCAAGTTAATGATGTGGCTACCTATGTTTACAAAATTGTTCTTAGCAGATTAAATGGAAAAACAAATAAACAAAATTATTCTACAACACCCTCCAGATGAAGACCAAATATCCAAATACAATCCTATGACTGACATTAGACTTCCAAACCACAATAATATCTATAAAATTTAGTTGTCTTTGGAAAATACTTCCATTCTTACAGATTAGATAGACATTTGATATAGTTTGGCTATATGTGGTTTTAAAATACTTTGTTATATTTTTTGTGTGCCTGGGGAATAATAGCCTCTATAGGAAGATCAGAGTATAACTTCTAGAAATGAGTTTTTCCTCAGGTGACAGCAGATGCTGGCAAGTGTGTGGAGAAAGAGGAACACTCTTCCATTGTTGGTGGGATTGCAAGCTGGTACAATGACTCTGGAAGTCAGTCTGGTTGTTCCTCAGAAAATTGGACATAGTATTACCTGAAGACCCAGCTATACCACTCCTGGGCATATACCAAAAAGACTCTCTAACATATAACAATGACACATGCTCCTCTATGTTCATAGCAGCATTATTTATAATAGCCAGAAGCTGGAAAGAACACAGATGTCCAACAGAGGAATGGATACAGAAAATGGACACAGAACATTTACACAATGGATTACTACTCAGCTGTGAAAAACAATGCCTTCATGAAATTCTTAGGCAAATGGACAGAATTAGAAAATATCCTGAGTGAAGTAACCCAATCATAAAAGAACATACATACTATGCAGTCACTGATAATTAGATATAAACCCAAAGGCTTGGAATACCCAACATACAATTCACAGACCACATGAAGCTCAAGAAGAAGGAAGATCAAACTGTGGGTGCTTTGGTCCTTCTTAGATAGGGAACAAAATGCCCATGGGAGCAAATACAGAGACAAAGTGTGGAGCAGAGACTGAATGAAAGGCCATGCAGAAACTGCCCCACCTGGGGATCCATATATATATATATATATATATATATATATATATATATATATATAAATATATATATGGATCCATATATATAGTCACCAAATGAAAAAATCATTGTGGATGCCAAGAAGCTCATGCTGACAGGAACATTATATAGCTGTCTCCTCAGAGGCTTTGCCAGAGTTTGACAAATACAGAGGAGGATGCTCACAGCCAAACATTGGACTGAGCACAGGGTCCCCAATGGAGGAGTTAGAGAAAGGACTGAAGGATCTGAAGAGGTTTGCAGCCACATAGGAAGAACAATACTATCAACCAACCATACCTTCCCCCCACCCCAGATCTCCCAGGGACTAATCCACCAACCAAGGAGTATGCATAGAGGGACCCACGTCTCCAGCCACATATGTAGCAGAGGAGGAGAGGCCCTTGGTCCTGTGAAGACTTTGTGCTGCAGTGTAAGGGAAGTCCAGGGTGAAAGTGGGTGGGTGGTTGGGGGAACACCCTCATAGGAGCAAGGACACAGAGGATGTGATGTTTGAGGGGGGAACTAGGGAAACGTATAACATTTGAAATGTAAATAAAGAAAATATCCAGTTTTTTTTTTTAAAAAGAACTGAGTTTTGTTTAGATTGTGACTCCCAGTGATAAAATCTGAGTCACCATGAGTGCCAGAAACCACCTATAGGAACTTAGCTATCTCATTGGTTTAAGATCAGCTACATTTTTAATATTAAAATAATTTACATGCAATTACCAAGTAAAAGATGTTTGAATTTGAGGACAAATTGAAAAAATTGGTAAAAAAAAATTAATAAACCATTCTAGAAAGGCAAAATTAACTTCCTGGTGCAGTATCTAAATTATAACTTTTTTTTTAGAGACATATAAGCAAATACCAATGGATAATCTGAAATAAACCCACTACTATCCACTACACCTAGAAGGGATGCAAAAATAGATTCCAAACATATTCCCATGTTTTTGAAGAAACTGAAGTTGCAAAACACTTCTCTTGGTTTCTTGGAGATTTTTGCACAAGGAGTCAAAAATCTCATACAACTCCATTTTTGAACCATGATCCAAAACCAAGGAATATTCCTGATATTCTTTATTATTCTTGTATTAGTATGTGTTGGAGGTCACATGTGTGGTAGGGATTCCGTCTACATGTCAGAAGACAGCTTTCCAGAATGAGTTGGTCAATCTTAGGTCATCATTTGAAGATTGAATCTGAGCACACACAAGCACATATATACACAGACATAGACACACATCTATGGTTATGAGAAGAAATTTATAATTAAATAATTATATTTTACAATTTTATAACATTATTTATCTATTTAAGCATTTACTATGCCATAGAAATACATTTTAGTATCAAATATAATTCTAAAACATATATAATATTTTTCATTCTTATTAATTTTCTTTAAGTTATTTTTGTTTATTTAATATATGTCAAAAATAACCTGATATTTTGGAAACAGCATTTTTGAGCAATCATTTCTTTATAATCTGCTGATTTGAATATTGATAATGTGATATATTTGATTTGAAAAACAGATATATGCAAACATTAAAATCTTAAAACACTGCTTGTTAAAAGTCATTGTTTATATATTTTTTTACTGGAAAGTTTTTCAAAACTATACATAGCAACTCAAGTTAAATTTCCCCTCTAGTTTTGCCTGAGGACTGTAAGTACAGTTACTTTCATTTCAGTTTTGGTCTTCTGCCCAGATGTTAACTCCGAAAAGTTAAATAAATCAATATGGGTTCACCTTAGTAGCTTAACTTGAGATCATCAAGACAGACACAAACTAGATAAGATTTGGTCCCATAGGAAACATTTTTTTTCTAACTTAGATTTCTGAGTTTTCAGTTGTTCATGTATTTAGTTAAAATTCTACCTTAAAAGTCTTTCAAAGAAGAGTGCTATTAGATTTCTTTTCTTATACCTTAACTGAGTTTGTTTCATCAGACATTATATTGAGTTATTCATCTTCCCATTTCTCCATTTCCCTATACCCAGTATTTTGACTTTGGGTTAACTTTTCAAGGTATCTGTTACACATTTTTGATACATCAAAAAAAAAAAAACGGTTACATTTTTAATAACAATCTCTATCACAATAGAATTTTATAACATTCTCTCAAGAGTTAAATTAAAACATAATAAAATTTCAATGTTCTTGTAGAAAGGATGACAGCTTTATCTTCCAATGGTCTCCTGAAGAACAGGTTTAAGTCAATGCATTTGTAACATGGAGTGAAATTTCATCTGTGTTCTGCATAACTGTATCTCACATTTAGATGACTGCATTGTAGGATGTGAGAGGAAATTCTGAAATGAGCAGTCTGTCTCCCTAAGATAAGTTTATGTGCCCTTTTATCATCAAAAAAAGTTAAAATAATAGCTACCCTATAAACAGAATACAAATTTCATTGCTGCTCTAGCTTCTAAAACCTTTTCTTCATGATTCTGGATTAAAACACTGCTTTGTTTAATTCTATGTTGCAGTAACTCTAGAAAAATCTGTTGAGATGTTTTAATAATGACAGAAATATCAGTGTCAAGCATCTTTGTGACTGATACATGTGCCTGTTGACATCTAATGGTGCCAAGATGCATACAGATCTAGAAACTGCTCAAAACAATGAAGTTCAAAATATTAGTCATGTACTTGAACATATCCAAGAGTTTTTCCAACTGAGCTATGCTACCTTAGTTCCATTTAACAAATGTGGAAATGTAGGTAGTCTCTCTCTCTCTCCCTCTCTCTCTCTCTCTCTCTCTCTCTCTCTCTCTCTCTGTGTGTGTGTGTGTGTGTGTGTACTTAGAACACATAACTGAAAATAATCAACTTTTTCCTTCCTTCATTATATTCAAATTTTTAGGCATTCTCTATTTCTATACTCAGTACTAAGTAGGAAAGTCAAACCCTCATTAAAAGGCAGACACAATGAGAAGAAACTGGAGTGCATAATTTTGTCAAGAGTGCGGTCTCTCTGATTTGGTACCATATAGGTTCTCATTGAGATTCCTTATCAGTTGTCTGGCAGTATGCCTCACTCAGAAGGGCTTTGAGATCCAGACTGCCTGAGATAGGACCTCACGGTAGAGAGCAGTACTTGATTTTCAAATGTAAAATATCAAATTGGAATTTCTTCACTTTTGTTTCCTTAATACGTATGTATATTCATATTGATTTTTCAGGTTTATATATCCTGTATCATGACAGTTCAAATATTCTAAATATATTTTTGGTAGTAATCATTCTATGTAATGTTATATATTATATTTAAAACATTCATAGTACTGGGTCATATTTTTCAAAAGTGATTCATCTTTAGAGTAGCCTTTTAAATATTAAAACATGTAATGTTCTATAATCTACATTGGTCATATGTTGTATTAAACATATCTTAAGTGTTGTTATACATTCATGCTAATATATGTTGGAATATACATGAAACCTAGCCATTGCTAGAATGTTTTAACATTTAAAATCTAGAGAACTTCAAAAAATATTAAACTGTAGAGGAATAGAATAGGGAAAGGAGTTGCACGGGATAAAGAATGTTTTTAAGACCTACTGGTCAGTCAGAAAACATGATACCTGATGGGTCTAAGACAAAGTTGAAAATTGTCATTTCAAAGCCCAAGTGACAGCACATGCAGGTGAAGATATAGAGCAAGGTGATGATTCCCTCGTTGCTGGTGGGAGTGCAAATTGTACAAACACCTTGGAAATCTATCTGGTGGTTTCTTTGAAAATTGGGAATAGTTCTACCTCAAGACCCTGCTTTACAACTCCTGGGCATATACCCAAAAGATGCTCCACCCACTCATAAAGACACTTGCTCAACTATTTTCACAGCAACTTTCTTCAAAATAGACTAAATAAACTTCAAAATACATATAACACAAATGTTTCTCCACTGTAGAACTGATAAGGAATATGTGGTCCATTTACTTAATAGATTACTACTCAGCTATTAAAAACAAGGACATCGTGAAATTGCATGGATGGAACTAGAAAAGATTATTCTGAGTGAGGTAATGAGACCCAGAAATACATTCATGGTATAAGTGAATATTAGCCGTAAAGCACAGGATAACCATGCTATAATTCACAGATCCAAAGAAGCTAAGAAATAAGAAGGGCCCAAAAGAGAAGGCTTCAATCTCAAGCAAAAGATCTATTTTTGTCAGATATCCATATAGTTTTATTTGTTTTCTTATTTGTTTTCTCAGCTTGGAAATCTATCTGGTGGTTTCTTTGAATTGGGAATAGTTCTACCTCAAGACCCTGCTTTACAACTCCTGGGCATATACCCAAAAGATGCTCCACCCACTCAACTTATTTGTTTTCTTTTTTTTAATTAAAAATGATTTTAATTCTTTTTCGAGGAATACAAATTTGAATCAAATACATTCATTCTATAAATACATTAGAAGCAAAATGTCCCCAGCAGAGTCCTCTACTCAACCCAAGTTTGTGTCTTTGAGCAGGAAGGCGTGTTCCATCAATCCTGTCAAGTTTAGGATGTGTCTGCTTCTTGACAAAAGCTGGGTATGCCTGCTCACAGGGAGTGACTAATAAGCCTTCTCTATCTTCCAAATCCTTTGGTATCCTCTACACGTGACTGGTGAGGAACTGTAGGAAGGAAGACAACTGAGAAGGCCTAACTGAAACCCACAATGCTTTAGAAACTACTTGTTGCTATCAGTTAGCAACATTTTAATGGTTTTCATAAAGTAAACCTACATTAAAAAAATCATTCACCTCCTTCCTCCTGTGAGTGGAAGAACCAATCTTGTCAGGTGAGCCCATGTGCACTTGCTGACTGGAGACTACCCAGCAGGCATTATCTGAACATTGTTAATGTTCTAGGTCCACTCTGAAAGACTGAAGGCTTTCCTGAAGACAGAGACATGGCTAGACCACAGTGATGTGCGTATACACATAACAAGGTGGCTAACCTTGGCTTCTATCAAAGGTGGGTTTCTGAACCTTTTCCTCTCTCAGCCACTGTCCTCTGAACCATGGCTGCTTCTTTACCTGCCCTCTCAACCCCTGCTGAGACTGAGAAGCAGGATCTAAACTCCCAAGTGGCCAGAAGGTAGGCAGGCATTACTTTTAATTAATTACAGTCATCCTAATACTTGCACAGCTGTGTTACAATTCTATCTGAAATCCATACCTTACAATAGAGCATACCTTACAATAGAGCAGAGAGATAGCTCAAGTCACGCTGGATGGGGGAAAATGAAACAATATGAGATAATCTCATTTGTTTGGACAAAAGGGCATTTTGACTCAAGCATAAATGCATCTCCCAAATTACATGTAAATAAAGAACAGATATCAAAAGCTGGCCCTTTCTTTTTTTTTTTTTTGTTTTTTTGTATTTTGTTTTTTGTTTTGTTTTTTTTCGAGACAGTGTTTCCCTGTGTAGCCCTGGCTGTCCTGGAACTCACTCTGTAGACCAGGCTGGCCTCAAATTCAGAAATCTGCCTGCCTCTGCCTCGCAAGTGCTGAGATTAAAGGTGTGCCCCACCACAGCCCTGCAAGCTGGCCCTTTCATTGCCACCCATTTCTTAAAAATAGGACCGACGCATGCCCTGTCTCCCAGTCCATCTTAAAGAATCCATTGGACATTCCTCTGTAAGTGCTTTAGCTATCCCCACTCTGTCTACTTTTAACAATGGGTTGATTTTATGTTTTCCCAATGTGTGTTCCATCCAAAGCAGATGCTTTTTCCTACTTATGTGTAGAGAGAGACTCATCTATTGAGTAAATAGCATTGCTCATCCTGCAGTCCTCTGTCCTCATGGAGTCTGTGAGATCTTCCTCCTCTGAGTCATCATCCTCTTGCTCCTATGCTGAGGAACTAGAGGCAGGCTCCTTGCAGGTCCTCAGGTGGTGAGTGAGGGGGTACTTGGTTAGATAAGTCTTTGCACATTTCCTTCGTGAGAGCTTCGATGCTTCTTCAAGTGGTTTGTTCTCAGGAGTAGTTTATCACACTTTGGACACTTGATCCAGCCTTCTTGTGTATGTGGATGAGTACATGCTGCTTGAGGTCCTGTCTTCAAATAAACAGCTTGTCACAGTAATCACACTTGAGATTCTTCTCACCCGTGTGGATGACCATGTGAGACTCCAGGTGACCCTTCTGCGTGAAAGACTTGTCACACAAAGTATACCTATAATTCTTCTGACCTGTATGTATTTTGAGGTCTGTCCATAGGTTGCTTGGATCACTAAAAGCCTTTCTACAAAAATCACACTTGTGGGGCTTCATACCCATATGACCCATAAAGTGAACGTGGAGTTTGGAAGAAGAGATAAAAGCCTGGGGGCACATTGAACACTTCCACTTCCTTTCCTTGCTGTGGCTTGGCCCATGGCTGTTGGTGTGGCCCTGCCTAGGGAGATGGTTATGGATACAGCTAGTCAGATGAGCTTTGAACACTGAATAGGAATTGCACTCCTTGCCACAGTTACAGAGGTACACATCTGGGTGATCAGGAACACCTATCTGTTGGGCATAATTCTGGCTATAATAGAAAAGCAACTCATTCTCAGGAGGGATGTCTTGTGAGGTACAGAACTAGATCTTTCCATCATGGGGATAGGCCACCAAATTCTGTTCTTCATGGTTCCTGGCTTTGCACACAAACATCATCCAATTACACTCATTTTCATCAGTTGCAATGATGCAGAATTTGAGGACACCATTGTGGTATATCTTCCAGACATGGTTAATTGTCTTGTCTGTCTCCTCTGCTACTTCCATGGAGTGACTCTGCTGACCAATTAGAGGCCCAAAACAAGTCCACACAGGAATGGTTTATGCAGTCCATACACCAACATCTGCTCCCACAACAGACTGGCGGAGAACGAGTTACTTCGGGAGGGACAGTCTTGCTCTGCTCTCTATTGGTGTGTCAGGAACAAAAGTCAGTCATTGGTCCATGATCAGGGCAATCTGCGGGGTAGGCTCAGTCACAAAGAGTGCACCAAATTGTAAACAAGGTTGCCATGTTTTCCTTGTTTGAATTGGAGTCTTCCATTTGCAGAGAAGATGGTACAAAAGATAAGCTGTTTGAGGACACATCTACATGACCTGTCCCCATGGCAACCTCTTGCATGATGGAAGAGACAGCCACAGGCTCTAGGCTAAGGCCAACTTCATGGTGGGAAACAGACTCTTGGGAGGCCAGGTTGTGTGAGGAAGAGAGTGTCATGCTTACAGAGTTAGTGCTCATGGCTGTGATGTGGATGGAGTCACTGAGAGTACTGTCAGACAGCCCATTAACCCGGTTTGCAATGTGGTTTGTCTCCATGACCACAGGAAGCTCCAGACCATTCCCATGAATGGGTATCATACCACCATGTCCTACAGTGTCTGCTGTAAGGTTGTTGCTCACAGAATCCACAGAATGAGGCTCATGACTTCTGGAGCCATTTGGGATTTGGGAATGCTCTTCTGTAACACCGTCCATTGTAAGCTCCTCTGCCATTCCATCTGTGAAGATTGGGCTGGTAACTCTAGAAACATTCTCCATAGTGATTGTTGTGTCCAATGCTACTTCGTGGCCATCATTAGGATGAAGACTTTGGGTACCATGTGTGTTTACAATGCGAGAGTCTATTGAAACAATGCCTAGTTCTAATCCAACATTTCCATTGGCCTGTTAGGGATCCAGTGCTGAAGGGTTGTTGGTGACAGATAATGATGTATTTCCATCAACATTTATAGAGTTTGGGTGGATATACTGAGGAGGTGGTCTGCCAGCTAAATAAGATAAAATGCCAGGTAGAATGGTTCTGAAGTAACTGCTCTCTACGTGAGGGTAAGGTGGTGGAGGTAGGGTATTGTTTCTTTCAAGTAACCCACACATTACTCCTTGATCTCCAATGCCCATGGGGAGCATGAGGGACAAAGCAGAAGTCAGAGAGTTCAGGGAGGGACCCAGCTTTGGAATTGCCACTGGAAGTCCTGGGGCAGGGATGGCACTGTGAGAGGGAGAGGAGGCCAAACCCAGTTAACTTCCTGAAATTGGCAGGCCATTGCTCACATTGGATGAAGACAGCTGCCCCATCCTCACTGGGCACAAGTTCATATCATTCAAACTGCGCGTCCAGTGCAGGGGACCGCATCTGATAGGTGCGAGCTGGGGCTGGTGTCATGTGCTACCACATCCTGCTGGTGGCTGTGCCTCCCTGCAATGCCCGAAGGCTCCAAGGACCGGTGGCTGGGCTCTGTGCAGAATACCCAGCATGCTGGGCGGCTCCCAGGGCTGTTTTCCCAGAAGCACTGGCAGTCGGACTGGTCGACCTGAGGCCCTCACAAGGAGCACTGGCCCAGCCACCTGGCTGTTCATCAGGCCAGACGTCGGCCCAGACACTCTTGCCTCCTGGGACCCTGCGCCCAGTTTACAGCACCCCTAACATTTCTTCCCAGCCCCCGCTTGTTTTCAGTTGGCCAATTTGTCTATAAATTAAAGTCAGGAGCAATGAAGTACAAGTACATGGGCAACAGAAATACAGAATATGCTACACTGTTTCTTGTTTACTTAACATTAATATAGCAGGGTTTTCATAGTTAAATTTTCAACAATATTAAACATTGATATTTACTCTTGCTTATAATGGGTGCAGTAGGAGTGAAGTAATCTAATGCAATTATCATATATAAATACAATTGAAGAGTGGCTTCAGGCAGTGGTAATTAGACAAGAAGTCCCAGAGAATAGTAGTGACGCCAGGAAGAAAAAAATGATATTCAATCTCATCATATTTTTCAACAGTTTTTGGAATCTAAGTTGAACCACCCAAAGGAGTAGGGTTGCAGTTCTATTTCAGAATATAACCTATCTAGTATAATGTAGGACTGCATAAGGGTATCGTGGTTCATGGATGGGCATGGGCCTGGAACCCCGAGACTCCAAGGGAGAAACAGCAAGTGGCTGGCCATGTCCCCAGAACCCAGAGTCCTGACAGGAAGTCTTGTCTCCATAGACCTACATTGTTCAGTCACATAGGCCATTACAGCCCCTCCCAAAGTGCACAGGTAAAGGGTGTGAATACAGGCCTCAAGCCCTAGGGATTTACATAGTAATGAAGACCAGAGGGTGGAGCAAATTAAGCATTCTTCCCATAACCTTCCCCTTTCTCCCTCCCTATTTAAATCAGGTCTGCCCTGAGATTCGGGGGATATATCCAGTTGCATCTACCATCCGCCATGAAAATAAACCCCTTTGGAACTAAGGACTTCCTCGTGTCATTGGGGCCTGCCTCCAGCCTCTGGAACCTTAGACTTTCTCCTGTATGTGGGACCCGCAGCATGGAAACTCACCGGGACTCCACCGCTAAGGCTTTTTTCCCACAGTATAATCTTATCCTAAATGCTTACACTTACATCCCTTGGGTTAAATCTCATAATAGCTTTCCATTTCATCTTAAATAAAAACTAAGGTTCTTAAAATAGACTAATGACTTATAATAATTATCATTTTTACTTCACCAGATTCTGCTCATCCCACACTTATTCCATCCCAATCCTCCTCTCTATAGCTTTATGAAATGACAGTCTTCCAATAAAACCAATTCTGAAATCTCTCTTGAAAATTCCCAGGTTGCTTAAGAGTTCTAGACTAGCTAGATTCCTCTAGAGAAGAGAAAAATGATGGGGTATATCCAGGGATATATGAAGAGAAATTTCCTCAGACACTTGACTCCTGAAATTGTGGGGGGTGGAGAGCCCCATTCATTTTGGTAAGGAAGTTCACCTCAAGAACGAAAGCCTGAAAACTGGGCAGCCTGTTAACCATTGTCACTAGTCTTCCCTTGAAACTGAAAGCCTTAGGGTCTGTGGCCATTGGTATAAAGTCTGTAAATGTAAGACCGAACATTGGAGTTGTAAAATCCATCAAGAAAGAGTCCTTTGTTTAGGAAGAGTAGATTCAGATGGGATAGTGCAGTAATCCTTCTCTTTCTTTGCATTACCTGAGAAACCAGACTTTTTTCTTTATTTCTCATATATTACATCCGAACCCCAGGTTTTTCTCCCTCCTTTCCCTCTATTCTCTTCCCCCTAAGTTCTACAATCATTCAAATATGACTCCCCATATTGAGGAGGTGGTGTCTCTCCTCAGTGCACTGACTTCTATACAAATCGCCCCTGGAAAAAAATCCTCACAGATAGACCTACTGCAATGTTGTCTTATATATCCCTAATCCAGTCTACCTTAATCTTAAACTGATAATATTGCACTTCATTCTAATTTTTATTTTGATTCATTCCCTTTGAGTACTTATTATAAGTTCTCTGATGCCATAAATACAAAGAACACAACACCCCGATGTTACCAACAGAAATCAAAGTGTGTAAACAAAATTAAATGTTCAGAACTTTGTGTTCAATAATCAAAACACATTGGTGGTGATGTCATATTGTTTACTTCATGTACGGTGGTTTGTCTTAGAAATGAGTCCCATAGGATTTTCCATTTGAACACCTGATTCCCAAGTGGTGGTGCTGTTTAGGAAATGTTATGTGGTGGTTATCTTTTTAAATTCTTTAATCCATTTTTACAGTCGAATCCTCATCCCCCTCCTGGTTTGCCCCCTGACCTTTTCCCATACCATGCATATACCCCTACTCCAGTCTCCAAGAGAAAGTCTCCACCCCTTCACCCCTACCCAGCCAGGCTTCCTCACTCCCTGGGGTATTAAGTCTCTCGAGGGTTAAGCACATCTTCACTAACTGAACCCAGACCCTGTAGTCCTCTGCTGTATATGTGTCAGGGGCCTCATATCAGCTGGTGTACGCTGCCTGGTTGGTGGTCCAGTGTCTGAGAGATCTTGGGGGTCCAGGTCAGATGAGACTGCTAGTCTTCCAGGGGGTCACCCTCTTCCTCGGTTTCTTCCAGCTTTGAGATTTGAAATTTTCACTTAGTTCTTGTTCCTTCTGTCTGCTCCATGCTTATAGCTGGGGATCTGAACCCTCAGCTTCCTTTTACTGCTCACGATGCTGCCTGCTTGCTGCCACGCTTCTCTCTGTAATGGAATCTTATCTCTGTGGAACCAGAAGCCAACATAAACTCTTTCCAGTATAAATGTACTTTGTCGTGGTTGCTTTTCACAGCTACAGAAAAGTAACTAATTGAAATGAATTACCAAGAGTAACCAGTTGGTATGAATATTAGGAGAACTCTTAGGTTATGTCGGGAACTAGAAACACGCACCTTTAAATCATCAGACATTCTCAGGAAAGTAAACCACTGGTTTCAGGTAGTAAGATATTTACAAACCAAAGTGCTTTTATGAGAGAAAAATGTCAGGCAAAGAGTCTGAAGAAGGGACATGCAGTTTTTCTAGGTCACATGCAGTAACATATCCTATTAATTATCTTCATTCCTCTTGCCTTAGAATAAAAGCTATGCATAATAAGGAGTTTATGCACTTTATTGCTTAATACTGCGACACTGAGAAGTATGTGATTTGGAATTAAAGATCAATAAATATTTACCAAATTTGACAACACCATTTTCCTAGCTATAGTGTTCTCTATTCTTTTATCTACATAGTTATTACTGCAAGAAACAATTGAACCTGTAAATTTCTCATCATATGTTACCAGTGCACTTTTAGTTTAAAAATCAGTGACTTTCCATAGACAGCAGAGAAATGAGTAAATGAGAATAGATGAAATAACATTGGATCCCGTCTTCCAGACTGATTTATCAGTCCTGTGCAATACAATAGCAGCAGCTTTTGCCTTATAACGTTCAACCAGAGAGACTGGAACACATAAAGGCAAAGACCATAGTATATCCAAGAAGAAAAAGGAAAAGATGATAAATAATGATAATTGTTTCTTAGAATCTGTCTATTTGCAGAAAATGAGTATCTACTTAAAGCTAGTTAAGAAGGGGGACCCGAAAAGATTCAGTACCACCTGAAGAAGTCCAGGGCAGATGTATTAAAAAAAATCACAACAATTTCAGAGCCCATAGATCTCCCTCAGCCTTTCTGACACACCACATATATGTGTAAGCATGTCTGTGTGGGGACTTGAGGACTACCTCAAGTGTCCTCTTCCACTTTGAGAAGGTATAACTTGGATTGTTTACCTACTGTGTATGCAAAGTGCCAGTCCGTGCACTTCCAAAAATTATCCTTATAGAAACAAGCAATGACAAGCACTCATACCATATGTCCAACTTTTACATATCCATGCTTGCATACTTGCATTGCTAAAACTTTGACCCACTGACCCATCTCCCTACTCAGTATTCCAATGTGAAATTCTATAAAAGAGTAGAAAAGCTGTTAAACATCCCAGTCTATACACAACACACACACACACGCACACACACACACACACACAGAGAGAGAGAGAGAGAGAGACAGAGAGAGAGAGAGAGAGAGAGAGAGAGAGAGAGAGAGAGAGAGAGAGCTCAATTAGTAATGCCCAATAAATTTCATCAATTTAAATCCCACCATATTTACTAGGGTTGTCTTTCAGGGATGAAAGTTTCTGTTTACATCTGAACTATAAGAATCTCTCATGCTTGAATGTTAAATTGCATTATATTGGAAACTACATAAAATATCCAAATAAAAAGCAGTCTTGGATATGTAGTCTCTTTTAAAAAATAACAAGTGATATGCATTAAATAATTCATGATTATCAAATATCTTTATGGTCTTTTAGTACATTCTTTCTCTATAGTAATGGAGTAAAATACATCAGACTCTAGTTACATGTAGGTGAACTATAACATTTTGGGAAAATGCATTCAAATGGTGCTAGCTCATGTCACCCTGAATTGCTGTCAAGAGAGCCAGGACTTGCAGAGCTTCATCTAAGGACTTGATATTTTAAAACCCCTATGGCTAAAGGGTCAAAGAAGAGACAGTATATATTTATCATGAGGCACTTTATCTGCTTGGAAACAGGATCACTTGATAATTCACAGCAGTGTTTAAAAGGATAGTTTTAAAAATTAATTATCTGGAGGTCTTTGTTGTTAAGATAGTATAATAGGTTTTGATTAAACTTTGCAAGATCAGTAACAGGAATTCTCTAAAGTGCTGCTGTGCCTAAGATGACTTGCAGCAGAGGCTGGCTGCTTATTTATCAAAGTCATTTTCCTTTTCTCTTCCTGGAAAGGCTATTACCCAGCCAGACTACATTCCCAGCTCTCTTACAGGTAAGTAAGTATAGCAATGTGGTTGTGTAGTAGCTTACAGAATGAACAAGGATAAAATGTCCCCACTTAGAAACCTAGCTGGTAACAGTATCCTCTGTGAGGTTGTGCTGCATTCCAGCCTTCTCCTATTTCTGATAAGATACAGAAGCCCCAGAAGACAACACTGGTTTACAGCGTCCTGTAGAACTACACATTGGAAGGATATGGGAGGACTTTGCCCTTGGCATGACAGTTCACATAAAAAACACAGTGCTTTAGAGCGCAAAATAAGCTTCTACTATGTAGCAAGAAATTTTGTTACTTTGAAAGACACAGAAATATCATCGGAATATGTTTTCATCTTTTTTTGAAATAATTTTTAGTGAATATTTTATTTACATTTCAGATGTTATCCCCTTTCTACATTCCTTCCCATACAGAAACCTCCATTTCATCCCCCCTCCTGTTTCTATGATGATGTGCCCCCACCCACACCCCCACTCTCACCTCCCCACCCATGAATTCCCCACACTGGGGCATCCAGCCTTCACAAATCAAAGGACTTCTTCTGCCACCTAGCCCAAGAAGGCCATCCTCCCCTACATATACAGCTGGAGTCGAGGGTCCCTCCCTATGTGCTCCCAGGCTGTGGTTTAGACCCTGGGGCTCTAGATTGGTATTGTTGCTCTCTTCATGAGCTTCATGTGGTCTGTGAGTTGTATCTTGGGTATTGTGAGCTTTTCGGCTAATTTCCACTTATCAGTGAGTACATACTTTGTATGTTCTTTTGTGATTGGGTTACCTCACTCAGGATGATATTTTCTAGTTCCTTCCATTTGCCTAAGAATTTCTCAAATTCATAGTTTTTAATAGTTGAGTAATACTCCATTGTGTAAATGTACCACATTTTTGTATCCATTCCTCCTTTGAAGGACATCTGGATTCTTTCCAGCTTCTGGCTATTATAAATAAGGCTGCTATGAACATAGTGGAGCATATGTCCTTGTTATATGTTAGAGCATCTTCTGGATATATTCCCAGGAGTGGTATATCTGGGTCCTCAGGTAATGCTATGTCCAATTTTCTGAGGAACTGCCACACTGATTTCCAAAGTGGTTGCACCATCTTGCAATCCCACCAACAATGGAGGAGTATTCCTCTTTCTCACATCCTTGTCAGCATCTACTATCAGCTGAGTTTTTGATCTTAGCCATTCTGAATGGTGTGAGGTGGAATCTCAGGGTTGTTTTGATTTGCATTTCGCTGATGACTAAGGATGTTGAACATTTCTTTAGGTGCTTCTCAGCCATTCGAGTTTCCTCAGTTGAGACTTCTTTGTTTAGCTCTGTATCCCATTTTTAATAGGGTTATTTGGTTGTCTGGAGTCTAATTTCTTGAGTTCTTTGTATATATTGGATACTAGCCCTCTATCAGACGTAAAATTGGTAAAGATCTTTTCCCAATCTGCTGGTTGCCATTTTGTCCTATTCACAGTGTCCTTTGTTTTACAGAAGCTTTGCAATTTTATGAGGTTCCATTTGTCAATTCTTGATCTTAGAGTATAAGCCATTGGTGTTCTGTTCAGGAACTTTTCCCCTGTGAGTATATAAGGTTCTTCCCCACCTTCTCTTCTATTAGTTTCAGGGTATCTGGTTTTATGTGAAGGTTCTTTATCCACGTGGATTTGAGCTTCGTATAAGATAAGAATGGATTGACTTGCATTCTTCTACATGCTGACCTCCAGTTGAACTATCGCGATTTGTTCAATATGCTATCCTTTTTCCTCTGGACAACTTTAGCTCCTTTGTCAAAGATCAAATGACCATGGATTAGAACGTTCGTTTCTGGGTCTTCAATTCTATTCCATTGATCTTCCTGCCTGTCTCTGTACAAATACCATGCAGTTATTATCACTATTGCTCTGTAGTACAGCTTTAGGTCAGGATGGTGATTCCTCCAGAAGTTTTTTTTTTTTTTTTTTTTTTTGAGGATAGTTTTTGCTATCCTGGGATTTTAGTTATTCCAGATGAATTTGTAAATTGCTCTTTATAGCTCTATGAAGAATTGAGTTGGAATTTAATGGGAATTGCATTTAATCTATAGATTGCTTTTGGCAAGATGGCCATCTTTACTATATTAATCCTGCCAATCCATGAGCATGGGAGATCTTTTCATCTTCTGAGATCTTCAATTCTTTCTTCAGAGACTTGAAGTTTTTGTCATATAGATCTTTCCCTTGCTTGGTTAGGTATTTTATATTATTTGTGACTATTGTGACCATTTCCCTAATTTCTTCCTCAGCCTGCTTATCCTTTGAGTAAAGGAAGGCTACTAATTGTTTGAATTAATTTTATATCCAGTCACTTTGCTGAAGTAGTTTATCAGGTTTAGGAGTTCTCTGGTGGAATTTTTGGGTCACCTAAGTATACTATCTTATCATCTGCAAATAGTGATATTTTGACTTCTTCCTTTCCTATTTGTATCCCTTTGACTTCTTTTTGTTGTCTAATTGCTCTGGCTAGGACTTCCAGTACTATATTGAATAGGTAGGGAGAGAGTGGGCAGCCTTGTCTACTCCCTGATTTTAGTGGGAATGCTTCAAGTTTCTCTCCATTTAGTTTGATGTTGGCTACGGCTTGCTGTATGTTGCTTTTACTATGTTTAGGTATGGGCCTCAATTCCTGATCTTTCCTGGACTTTTACCATGAAGGGATGTTGAATTTTGGCAAATGCTTTCTCAGCATCTAGTGAGATGATCATGTGTTTTTTTTTTCCTTTGAGTTTTATTAGATAGTGGATTACATTGATGGATTTCTGTATATTGAACCATTCCTGCATTCCTAGGATAAAGCCTACTTGTTCATGTTGGATGATTGTTTTGATGTGTTCTTGGATTCGGTTTGTGAGAATTTTATTGAATATTTTTGCATCGATATTTATAAGGGAGATTGGTCTGAAGTTCTTTTTCTTTGTTGTGTCTTTGTGTGTTTCAGATATAAGCGTAATTTTGGATTCACAGAATGAATTTGGTAGTGTTCCTTCTGTTTCTATTTTGTGGAGCAGTTTGAAGGGAATTGATATCTTAATACCAGATGAGGGATTTGGGGCTGCTTCAGATTGTCCACAGCCGCTGACTATGGATTGCCTTGGGCTCTAGCAGGTTACTTGATTTTCACATTTGCAGATATTTTGTGTAAGGATGTGATGCTTTGAATTCTGGGAACTCTTCAAAAGGTATATAATGTTAGGGCTCTGAAAGTATTGTTGGTTGTTGGCTGTTTGCTCTGGATTGATGTTGTTTGTTAAGTAGATGTGCATGAAAAAGAGCAACAAGAAGAAATTAGATATCATGACACTGAAGTTCAAACTTGTCCCAAACTTTAAACCCTTAATCAGCAGTTAGTAGTCTAAGGATAATGTTTGCTCCTTTCCTCTCTATTCTTTTTTCTCTCCTATCTATTGTTAAGGGGTTTAAAGGGTAGAAAAGGAGTGAACAAGGGTATATGAAAAAAAGAACACAGGGAAGGAAGAGCAACCCACAATACTATAATAAGCTTATAACATTTTCTGAGTTTGCATAAAATTTAAAAATGAGCATATAATAAGAAATTTCATTCTAGTGGCCTAACTCTGTAACATTTAAGTTATATAAAAAGAAATTGTTTATTTTAGATGGAAATCTGTAAATAACTGACCACTTGGACAAAAAAGGCAAAGCTGATATGGAAAAGTAAGACATTTTTTGAAATTGTTGGAAATAGAGATCAAGTGTATTCTATCAAATGATTCCAGGGTTTGGAAGCTTCTTCTGCTCAGTAACATGGTAGAAGAATGATGAGTTATTCTTACAGGAGCAACAGTTGTGGGAACTGAAGAAGTATGTGCTAAGAAGGGCAAAGCACTCTAAAAGGATGTTTATAAATATGTTTATGTCACATTTAACAGACAAAATGAGAGATCATGGATTGCTGGACAAACAGGAAAATGGCATCTATTATAATATTGTTACTAAGCAGGGAGAAGTGTGCACCTGTGGCCACAGAGTTCAGAGAATTTCCATGTGAATAAAGATTTACCCTGGTGTGCTTTACTCACTAAATCATAAAGTGGATGTGACCATTTGGGATAGACTTAATTTTTGAATATTGCTTTTATATACCTGAAAGCTCTAAGTATAGCCAAATCTGTGACTATGGAAAACCTCAAGTGTCTTGATACCCTAAGCACAAATTTTTGAAGAGAGAGCAGAGATATAGTCTATAGGAAAATCCCAGTCTTGTGTTTGAATATAGCCTAGACTACCCTGATATAACAGCTATTTGCCTTATGTATTCACCCAGGTTTTAGCTACCTTTCTAGAGTTGTCAATGTCGTTCTGAGTTTCACTCTTGAGTGTTCTCAGAGGGCAGCATACATGTATCATGTCCTTCTCTTCTTCTTAGGGGTAAACTGATCACAGTTAAGGTTTTGATACTTAACTCTTGAAACACAAGCTTCAAATGGCAAGATCTCTGAAACCTAGATATTTATAAACATGTTGTTGATATAAAAATATCATTCTTTTATAGCAATGGTTGTTTTTTTCTGCCCATACATCCTTAGGTAACGCTTCCAGCTACCCATCTCTGAACTCAGTTTTTCAGCCTCTCATCCATTATATAAACTGCTAAGGGATATATGATTATTCTGTTCTTACCAGTAACTTTATTTTAAAGATAGATTCTGCTGTTTATATGTAAAGCCTTGACTGACTAAATTAGTCAAAACAGCAGTGAATCAAAGCAATCACCTGCTCACTTAAGTTATTTCTGTCATGTTATTTTAGTCATTGATATAATAGCACACTAACATGCTCTAAATTTGCCACGACTGTGATTTTATATGGTTGCTTAGTAATGCCTCTGATACATTAAACTTTCATGGAATAGTTTTGAAAATTTTAATTTATTATCACTTCTTTGAGAATATTTGTGAACCCTTTTTATATTGCTTCCTTTTGTATGCTTTATTTGTAAGGCAACATTAGATTTACAGAAAAAAACAAGAATCAGAATTCTTCTCTACTTTTCTCAGTTTAAGGAGTTAAACATTTTTATATATCACACTGATATGATATGTTAAAGCAATTTGAACACTCACTTTTGAAATATTGAAAAGTATATACTTATGTTGATTTTTATTCTTTTTGTTGCAGAAGTTCATGTGATGGGAGAATGTATTACATAGTCACTAGTATATAATTATATACAATAGTATCCCTGGTCCCTTGGGTACCACTTACCATCTAATCCTTAGAAAATTTTGACCAATGTTTTGATTTAAGTATTTTTTGCACTGTCTAGAATGCTGTAGATGTGGAACAATAGAATATCTTAATTTTACTTTCTACTACTATTATAAAATGATATGTCTAAAATCTACTGACAGAGGAAAGGATTCACTTCACATTACACTTCTAGATAGTAGTCCATCACTGAGGAAAGTCAGGGCGAGAACGTAAGTCGGAAACCTAGAGACATGGGTGCTGAAGACACCATGGAGGAAAGCTGTTTATTGGCTCACACCTAATAGCTTACATACCCTGCTTTCCAATATACTTAGAGCCACTTGAACAGGGATGGCTCCACTCACAATGTGCTGGATCCTCTCATATCAAAAAATATGCAACGGTACACAAGGCAATCCAATGAGAAGGAGGCAACATTTTATCAACGGAGTTCTCCACTTCCCAAATAAGTTTACCTTGTGTCAAAGAATTAACCAAGACATACAGAAAAACCCTTTTCAGATAAGATTTTTATCTTTCTCTTGTTCTTTCTCTCTATCTCTTTCTATCTCTGTCTCTCTTTCTTACTACTTTATTTCCATTTATTATTGAGAATATTAAAATATGTTCTACATGCAGCTCTTTTACTCTTTGGCATGAATAAGGATGTTTGAATTGATTCTAACTTCTACTAATTATCGAAAAATCTGTTATACGTATTTCTAGGCTTTTTTTAATTGTTGTTTTGTTTTATGACAAGCTCTCATTTGGTATTCAGTCTTACGTAGAACTCACCAGCCTAGGCTAGCCTTTGAATCCAGTCTTCTTTTGCCTCAATCTCAATGCTGAAATTACATGAATAAGCCACCATTCTAGGCTACTTGTGAGTTTTCGTTAAAGATAAGATTTCAGCTACTTTTGGTAAGTGTGCAAAATCACAATTGCTACACTCAGATGTTTAGTTTTATAAGATGCCATTCATTCACTTATGAGCAATGAATGACAGTTTATTTTACTCAAAGTCATTCTATGTATTTGATGTCAATTTAGAGGATCACTGCAGATTTAATAGGTTGATGGTGGTATAAAATTTTATTCTGATTTTTAAATCCTCAAGTATGAAAAGATTTTTTTCACATAATTTTGTTCTTTAGATATGTCCCTCAAGGGCTATTAATTTAGACTTTCTAACCATTTTTGTTGTAGTTATTGTCTTTTTATGTTGAATTTTAAAGAAGTTAATTAATTTTATAGCTTATCATCTGGCTTTTGGAAAAAATACATTTTTCAAAACCTTTTCTAGTCTCTGGATTTATTTTCATTCTATTCCAATGACTTCCATATAGTAGTAGTTTTGAGTTATAATGATAAGCTTATGAGGTCTTTAGTCTTATTTAGACTATTTCCCCATATTATTTCTACGTCAGCGGCAAACCGTAGATCAACTTGATTACTTCTTTTATTATATTGAGAGATATTCTTGAGTTTTCTGTTTATTAGTTCTAACCTACTGCCCTTTTGAGTTAATTTTGTAAAAAGTATAAAGAGTGCATATAAATTCAAGTTTTAACAGTTGGTTTTGTGCTGAATCTATTTATTGAAGAGTCTTTGTTTATCAATAAATCATGTTTACTCTTTCATGAATTTGACCATATTTTTGTGGATACAGTCTGTCTTTACATTGTTTCTTGTTCTACTTTCTCTGATGGCTAGTTTTATATTAACTTGACACAAGCAGTCTTGGGGAGAGAAACTCTCAGTTGAGAAAATCCTCCCACCATGTTGACTAGTGTGCAAGTCTACAGTACATTGTCTTAATTAGAAATAATATGGGAGGATCTAGCTCATTGCAGTGTTGCCAACAATGAGCTGGTGGTTCTGGGTACTGTATGAAATCAGGCTGAATGCAAAGAAGGGAAGATAGTAAGCAGCTCTTTTTTATTATTGTTTTATTAGATCCTCCTCTGACTTCATTGACAATAAACCGTGATGTAGAACTGAAATCTGAAATAGACTCTTTAATCCCCAAGTTGATTTTGTTCTATCACATAAACAAAAATTAAACCAAGACACTGTTTTTTTAAACTTTTAATTCATCCACACAACATTTACTTGTTCAAAGTAGCATTGGTTTATCATAAAAAATTATTTACGTGAATCATCAGACTTCTTTTGAATGTTGTGCCAATTTTACAAAATTGATCATTGCCAATATCAAAATTCCATTTCTGTGTACACATATTTGTTTGTACTCATTGTGTATTGACCCATATATATATGTACATGTGAAGGCCAAAGTTTAGTGCTGGTTATCTTCCTGGGTCACTCTCCAAGGCATTTCATTGAAACAGGAGCTCTCTCACTGAACAAGACAATTTAGTCACCTGGGCACAGGAATCCTCTTTTTCACAACTCAGGAATTAAAGATGAATGGAATTGTGCTACACTGTGTTATTTGGTTGCTGTGGATTCAAACTTAGTTCCTCATACTTACACAAAAAGATATTTTACCCATTAAATCCCAATTCTAAACCCTAGTCAAAAATATTTAAGAACTTTCCTTAGATTTTATATTTGATCATCATATATCTTTAGATCTTAAGGTTCTACTTGAATTATTTATTATATTACTGAAGATGTTTGTTTGTCCAATTCACAAGTAGCTTGTACTTGCATTTCTTACGTCAGAACTTTATCACCAAGGAAAATCAGGCTGTCTCCAGTATGTCGATAGCATGAGTATATTTCATCTTTAGCTTTATGTTACTGGCTTATTTTTAAGTCCATAAATATGATATTTGTAGGTTAATGGGACTATATTCCCCAAAGCATATCCATGTTTATACATGATCTGAGCTGGTTCCTGTCAGAATCAGTGAAATACAGTCAATCAAATATTTTAGCAAGTATGTCTACCACTAAACTCTGATATTTTGCTTTTACGTTTGAAATCAATGAAAGTGAAGACATAAAGGCATTTGCTAAACAAGCTATTATTTTTCTGAAGAAATGTAGAAAATTATATAATAATCATAATTTAAATAACTTATTAGTAAAATATGCTTCTTGAAGTAAAATAGATTACCTAATAAATAAGAGTACATAAGGATATTTTCCATGTCTTCTGAAACAAAAGTATGCATATCAATTAAAATTATAATGTATTTAAAAAGAGAAAATGCATTCATTTTATTCAGATAGCTGGTTATTTCTTCATATATATAATTTTCTAGAATGACATAATTATTATTTTTTAAAAGATCCAGCTTATTTTATCAGTATTTGATTTGTATAATGTCATGCTATCAGTATAATAATTTAAGAGAGCAATTTTAATTCTATGAATCTAAAAGAATATCAAAATTATCTTAAAATATACATCATCTTATTATTATGCTACATTCTTCAACCTTATAAAGATTTTTTCTACTATGTTGAAATATGTTACACTGTAGTTTCTTCTTTAAGCCTATAACTAAAGTTCTTAAAAGACAATTACCTGAATAAGGACCCGATCAAAAAGATCCTCTTTAATCATATATACTATTTTAGCATATTATTATAACATATATTGTTAAATGTCCTCAGGAGTAGGCTGTAGGTGGGTCTTAACAAAGTAAGACAATGCTTGGCTGTTAGGATGAAAGAGTTGGTGAAGATAAGACAGAGTTTAATGAATGTCAGGGGGTGTAGGTAGGGATGTGGGTTGCAGTGTAAGAATTTCCTGGGGAGGGTGAGATAAGTCTAGGCCCCTAAGGGCCGCAGCTCTAGCTGCCTCGTCAGCTCAGTTCTTTCCCTGGGAGGCAATAGAGTCATCTGTCCAGTGGGATCTGCAGTGAACAATCCTAATAGCTGTGGGGAGATAAGAGGCCTTTAGCATGGCCATAATTTGGTTTGCATTAGTTACTGATCCTCCTTTTGTGATATGTAACCTGTACTCCTTCCAGGTAGCAGCGTGGGACAGGAGGATACGGAAAACATATTTGGAATCTGTGTCAATGTTGAGGGATTGTCCCTGTACTAGCTGGAAGGCACGCGTAAAGACTATTAGTTCAGCCTGTTGGTTGGTGGTATGAGCAGGAAGGGCCTGTGCCTCCACCACCTTGGTGTCTGACACTATGGCATAGCCAGCTTTCCTGGCCCCATCATGTAGAAAGGAGCTTTCATCTGTATATCAGGAATAGATGGCTTGAGGCAATGTGCCCTCCTGTATCTGTGAAGGATGAGGTAATAGTTCCTCTAAAGTTTCAGTGCAAGAGTGAGATAGGGAGTAGTTAGTATTAGGTCGAGGAAGAAGACTGGAAATATTAATAGGTGGGCATAATTTAAAGGTGAGGGTGGAGTACTCTATTAGAGCTACCTGAAGAGAAAGAATCCTGGAGAGAGTAGAGTATGTAAACCTTTATAAATTAGGAGCTGTAACGGGTTGTAAGAAGAGAGGACAGTTATAGGTGATCCCAAGGTTAGTTTCTTTGACTCTCAAATAAGGAGTTCAGCAGCTGCTAAGGTATGAGTACAAGGTGCCCATCCCTGGATGGTTAGATAAAGTCTTTTTGACAAGTATGTTACAGGTGCAAAAGATGGTGCCAGTTGGTGACCTAAGACTCCAAGGGCAAATCCCTCCTTTTCAGGTACATAGAGGAAAAAAGGATGAGTCAGGTCAGAGAGATGCAAGGCTGGAGCCTTAAGAATGGCCTGTTGGAGCCTTTGAAGGGGCTTAGTGACAGGTTTGAGAAAAGGTTCATGGGTGGGGCCTAATGCTACTTCATATAAGGGGTGAGAAAGTAGGGAAAAGGAAGGAACTCAGGAATACAAAATGCTAACCATTCCTAGGAATGATAAAATCTCTTCCTTTGTAGAAGGAACAGTTAGAGACTGAATCAGATTCTTTCTATCTAAGGCCTTGTGGATTGGGGCAATTTTTGGTCCCAAATAGGTGACCTAAGGAGTGGACAGGTCAACTATAAAAGGTAAGACGCTGTAGGCTTGACTGGAAAGGAAATTTAGAAGAGCAGCTGTGTCACCTTGTCAGGGGCAGCCCTGCTTATACACTGAAGGCCTAACATCAGCAATAGGCCTGACATACATGCCTGCTAGCACCAAGCCTTGGGTCTCTGTGGAAAAATACTGAAACAGATGACTAGAAGCTATTGTAAACAAGGAGTTTTGTGGAAGGCTGCCAAGCCTGGTTAGTCATAGACCTTATAGATAGGTAACCTTGTTGGATAGTACCAACTTAGATAAAGACAAGTGAATCATAGGCGAAGTCATAGTGATTTGTCCCCTGAACCTTCACCCAGCTGACACTCTGTTCTGGAAGATATCTGTACTATCCATAAACACCTACGCTCCTGGTCATCCCCTTCCCCACATCCTGCCTTTTTGTGTATATAACCTGTGTGTGAAAAAGTTAAATTGGCAATCTGATCAGATTATAGGCAGGTCATCATTCCTTGCACCTTTTCCTGCTTCCCTTCCTCCGGCTCCCAACTTAGCTAAAATATCCCTTCCCAATAAGGGGACAGGACATGTAGGCACTACCAAAAAGGAATAGGTGAGAGGTACACCTCCTAAAAATGCAACTAAGTGGGGGGGGTGGTCTGGTGAGGAAGGTAAGGTTGTCCTCCTAACCCTGACAATAGGAAAATGCGTAGGTGAAGTGGGTCCACAAAACTTCCTCAGGACCAAGTAAGGGGCCCCAGTGTCCAAGAGGAAGGAGATGGGTCTTCCACATACCATAACAGCTACCGGGGGCTCCCTGCTAGTGATAGGAGTAATTGAGGTCAAGAGAGCTTGGGTCCCATCAGTCCTTCATGGCCAATCCTAGAATGTCAGCTGAAGGGTTTTCTGGGAGCTATGTCCCTCTGTTCTGGGTGACATGAGGGCAATCAACAGCCCAGTGTCACTTCTGATGGCACGTAGGACATGGTCCCCTTAGATTGCTGGGGTTGGGGCAAGCCTTTGCCCAATGACCTTGTTGACCACATTTGCAGCAGCTGCCTGGTGGTCCCTGAGCCTTCAAAACCCAGGAGTTTGTGGTAGTGGCTGAAGCTGGTCGGATAGCCTTTGCCAGCATGTGCTATTTCTGGCATCAATATAAGTATCCATTAGTATAAGCAACTATTATTTTGTCCAAATATATTTTTTAAATATTCTCATGAAAGAATTTCTATAGCATGTTTCTGAAATTGCTTAAGCTAAACATTCACTCAAGTCTGTTTAGTTAGGACTTACTGATGTCTGATAAAGGTGGTAATTAAAGAACTACAGAACGGAAAACAAAGATAACAATGTAATTTATTAGATTCCCACAGTTTAAACAAACATTTTCAGTCTTGTATTTTATTAATTTTTATCCTTTGGGCTTAGAACCACAATGATTATGAATAATTAAAATATTAACTTCGCAAATTATATTCAGGTGTGAAGATGGACTCCCATTGTCTAAACAGGATTCTCTCAAATTAAACCTACAAATAATCAAATTTAAAGTTCATACACTAACATGTATATTTTTAACTCATTATTGTAGACCTTTATGTCTTGATTTAATATGAATTAGTGGAAAGAGAACACAACAAATGTATTTTTTGCGATGGTTATCCAAAAAGAGGAAGTAATGACAATTTAAAATCGTATTACATGGCAACAAAATCACACAATGTGTTTGAGATATTTTTCATTCATTCTACAGATTCTGAACCTGTACCAAAACACTGCACCTGTTTTTAAGAACATTAAAAGGTGTTTTCCCATGAATGCAAGGTGTTGTTTAAAGTACATACTTTGGGGATATGCTTATACTTTAGTTGTGGTTTCTGTATTTATTTTTATAGTCTTTCACCTGTGATACATATTATGTGCAATGAACACAATCAAACAAGGAAAAAGGAAAAAAATTCTAAAACTCATTCACATTATAGCATATGACCCTTGATCCTAGACATTCAAATTTTACCTCATAAAAACAAATTTTGCAAGTGTTGCACATATTTGTCCGTTCACCTCTGCAGCCATGGCATAATAGTAAAAGTGACAGCATTGCATTACTTTCTGTAACATTAAAGGAAATTCTACTTAACTGAATTGAATCATGCATTTTCAGTGTTTACTTGATATTTGAGTTTAAAAACTTGTTTTTTGTTATTTTTGCATATCTGCATTCCTTTGCAGATCTGAATGTCAACCACAAGGATTTACAATGCGTTACTGTTGTGATGTTCTAAAGATTTTCTCCCAAATGTCTATTGAGTGCCAGGGAACATTCTCTGTATTCACTAGACCTTGTGTTTCTCAGAATCAGATTTTCTGTAAAAGAAAAAATTATGTTGAAGGAATTAAATTTTTTATTCAGTAGAAGATTATCAAAAAATCAACATCATATTTTTCAGAGGACATAATGTATATATTTGTTTTCTTGATTGCATGAAATAAACTATTACCTCATATTACTATAAGTTTCTTATAAAAGCTTCCAAAATCTTGAAATAAGATTTGGTACCTTAAGAAGAGGTACCAAAGCTACTGAAAATATTACACATTTTTATTATAGATATCAGAACAGAAAACATGTTTGTCTGTCATGGAAAAATATAATCATTTAGATTGGTGTCTGTTTTTGCATTTTACATTTTTTATGAAAAATTAATGAAAGCCAATTGATGTAGAAGCAATAGAGTGTATGGGAAAAGATACTGCCATCACATAACAGAAGAAAGAGTTCTACAAATTGCCACTTGGTAAGAGTTTCTTTTACTAAGGTGGTGAAATTAAGTAAGAGTAGGAGTGTTTCCACCACAATCACATCATACACCTAAAGATAATAAAATAAAACAAGTAGATATCTACACTTACATTGTACCAGTCCAGCCAGTACAAAAGTGAACAGTCCTCTGAGAGGGGAGAGAATTATAAAGAAAAGTCTGGAAAGAACGAGTCTTACAATTCTTGACATATTGAGACAGGTTAGAAATTGGGAAGATGGTCCAGTAATTATTGTGGCAACCCCAAGTTTAATTCTCTTAGACTTTATATACTTTACAGTATCCTGGGAAACAAAGTCACAAGCCAGTAGAGACAATGGCTAATGTATGTTTGTTATCTGTTCCCACCTGGAGGCCCCCTATTCCTCTGTGTTTCTTTCCACCAAGATTAACAGAACATTCCACCCCTTGCCTTGAGTTTCAAGTGTATCCTCTCTTATCATTTCATGCATCAGCAGGCCAGGAAATCTTCCAGCAGACCTTGGCATGAGTTGACTCTGCCTGACAGGCAGGCTGTTAATAGAAGCAGGCAAAACAGCTCCCAACACTCCATTACAGACACACACACACACACACACACACACACACACACATACATATATACACATACACACACGTGTATATATATATGTATATCTATACATATATATATATATATATATATATATATATATATATATTAAGAAAAAGAATATCCAAGTATAAATGACTTTGTTTTGTCATCACAGTTGTGAACATCATATACACTTCTCAACAATTATTTTAACAAAATCTGAGAAATAGTTTTGTTTTATGACCTTCATATGTGTTGACAGAAAGATTTTTTAACCATGTGGAAATTTCATTCCTACTGCTTTTATATTCTAAATACAGCTGCACTCTGTTGGGTGGAAAATTCAAACTTTATCCCAGACAGATTTTAAAGAGATTTCTTTCCACTTAGTAATTATGAACTAATAAAATTGTCACAAGTAATCTTTCAAGTGCTGAAAATTTCCAAATATTTAATGTTATCTAAATTAACATTTATACAGTGCTCTTCAGAAGATGTTTCTGTAAAAAAAAAATGCCCCTAAAAATGCTAACTCAAATTTAAAATTAATTCTTTATAAATATTTTGGACCTAATCTAGAGCTTATCCAAATATACATGAAAATTTTCCTCACACCTCATCCATGCCTAGCCTAATGAAGGAAGTATTTCCTTTAATATTGGAGGACATAGGCAGTGTTAAAACAATTGTCAATATTGCATAACCATATTTAAACAGAAAAGACAGAGTAAAAAATACAGCGCCAAACCAAACCAAAACAAAGAGCAACATTTGCACAATACTACAGAGCCTTGATGAGTTGGGCAGCTTTGCAGAACTCATTAAGATAAAGAAGCCTGAGGAAAAGAAGGTCTGAAGACAGGCCAACATGGGCTACAGCTCAAAGCGAGGTCCCAAGGCCTGATACTATTACTGAGGCTATGGAACGCTCACAAAGAGGGACCTATCATGACTTCCCTCAAGAAGACCCAACAAGCTGCAGAAAGAGTCAGATACAGATATTTACACCCAACCAATAGACAGAAGCTGCTGACCCCTGTGGCTGAATTAGTGAAAGACTGGAAGTGGTTGAAAAGGAGAGTGACCCTGCAGGAGGACCAGCAGTCTCAATCTGGACCCTTGAGATCTCTCAAACACTGGACTACTGCTGCCAAAAAGGCAAAATACACCAGCTGAGGTATTGACACATGAGGCCCCTGACACATGTACAGCGGAGGACTGCTGGGTCTGTGTTCAATCAAAGATGATGCACCTAACCCTCAAAAGACTTGAGTTCCCAGGGAGTTTAGAGGTCAAGTTGGGTGGGGATTGGGGGTGGGCACATTCTCATGTATACAGGGGGGTGGATTGGAGGTATAGGATATGGTACAATCAAAGAGTGGACACTGGGGAATAAAAACTGGAGTGTAAATAAATAAATAAATAGAGTAAGCAAACATAAACAGAGACATGTGACTGAACTCAAAAGTTTTAAGCCATATTAAATCTATAAAAAAAACCACTTTAATAATACATCATACTTAGATTGTAACTTTTCACTTTATTAAGATTTTAATATTTTTGTTATATTGGGTCAAATCATACATTCATTGTACAACTATACAAGCATATTTATAATCTTATATTAAAAAAGAATTTTTTTCAATTTTACTTTTAAAGGTATTTCAATTTTTATTTGATTATTTCTATTTCATACACAACCACCGTGGTTTTTAAACTTATTGTTTTCTAATTTTTTTATTGTTTGATAAATGTATATCATATTCCGATAATATTTACTCTTCCATCCAATTGCTCAAATCCATTCCTGCTTTCTTACTGAACCAGCCTTCTGTTACATTTTTAAACTAACTGGGTGCAGTTCATGTTACCCACATACTTTTAAATTCATGGCCTTCACTAAAGGATAGTCAACCCAGCTACTGTACCCTTAAAGAAAGCTAATTCTCCTCCCATCAGCTATCCATTCGCAAGAGTTCCTTATCTAGTGTAGACTTTATGCCCACCTCCTTTCTCTATGCTGGCATTTTGTTTGGCTTGATTTTGCACAGGTCTTCTTCATGTCTCAACAGCTATGAGCACATAGGTGCACCTACCCTGCTTTGTTCTGAGAACAGTTTCTTGTAGTCAATCATCACCCCTGTCTCTCATAAGTTTTCCTCCTTTCTTCTGTAACCCTTCCTCTTATGTGAATTACCTTAACTTTGGCTTAATGTGCATTCTCCAAAACAACTACCTATTGTTGTTAATATTATGTTCCACAGAAGAACTGATTCATCTTTCTTATTTTTTTAAATAGAATCATGTTTGTAAATATAACATTTAAATATTAGTGCTGAAAGAAATTAAAACAGAAAAAGGAGAAGAGAGAAGTTTCTGAAGATACAAACTCATGGAGATCATGAGTAAAATAATATAAGCACAGCAAACAGCTGTTAGATAAAGGGATATGTCAAATTGGATAGGTTATTCTAGATTGATTAACTTTTCAGTTAATGAAAATGCAAATGAGCAAATATGACTTGAAGACATGTGGTAGCATCATCTGTTGGACAATTCCAATTATCTTCTAAATAGTTTATCCACTCCATGATTCATTTATTTTTCTCCTTTTTAAAGTAAATAGCAAAAGTTAACTTTGAGTTTATAAAAAATTTTAACATCTAATACATATACCCATGCCTTTCAGAGTCTACAAAAAATTATCTACATTATAGACATGGAAGTTTGTCCCTGTCCATATTTATTCCTACTTTGCCTTTCTTCTTATACTTCCTAACCTCGACACCTTTCTGTTTGTCTTTTTCCAGTTTAAAATTTTAATGTTTCGTCAAATTTACCCTGTTATGAATGCTATTTACATGGTACTCTTTGAAGATTTTACTTGTTCTGCTAAGTATTTGTCATTACAATTCTAGAATTAGAAAATGAAATGGAAATCAGTGGAAGAATTGTAACACTAAACCTTTTTTTATTTTTATTTATTTTTGTACTCAGCATAAACAATGATGGGATTGATGATGAAGTGTTTGTACATACATGCCATTGTACTTTCTGTGTTTTCATCTCCTTGTTAATGTACTTTGCTCCATACTTAAATATCCTATGCAACCACTCCTCACACTGCAAATATTCCATTTTCTATTTTCATGTCATTTGTGTGTGTGTGTGTATTTCTCAGTGTAGCTTATATTACTTAATGTGATAGTTTCTAGTTCCATTTTATATTCTGAAATTAACAAATTTCATTTTTATTTATATCTAAGTAATGTTTCATTATATATAACAGAATGTTGATAATGTATATAATATATAATATATGTATGTGTGTATACATATATATGTTTATGTGTGTGTATGAGTGTATGTGTGTGTGTGTGTTACACAAAATGGTGCAGTTGCCGTGGAATGGCTCAAAAAATTAATGATGTCACATGGTCCAGCTTTAATGCTGTTCTTTATGAGTGGGACCTTCTCCCTGATTTCCACAATGGCTACACCATTTTGCATTAGTACCATTAGTGAAGATATGTTTCTTTATTTGTATATCTCACATTCTTATCAGCATTGGCTATTGTTTGTTTTCAGCATCACATTTAGTAAGATAAATTGAATATCCAGTATTTTTAAAATTTCATTTCTCAGAGAACTAAGAATTGATGCAAAATTTCAAATGTCTTTTCCATATGTGTTTCTGTTTAAGGAAATTTTATTTAATTCATTTGCCAATTTATTAATTAGATAATTTGCTTTCTTGTGCATTATATCAGAATCCTTTTATAGGTGTTTGCTTTTTATCATCTATTAGTTGTATAATTAAGAGACTTACACTCATTCTGTATGATGTATATTCACCCTCTTTTCATTTTGTGTGCTATATCTAACCTCAATGGAATGTTTTCTAGGCTGTACAGCACATTTTAATGAAATATATCACCATTAGTAAGTACTTGGGATTATTTTTGTCTTATTAGAGATATTTTCTGGAAATTCTTGTTTAGACCTACATCATGAGTGTGTTCCGTGTGTTTTCCTCCACGAGACTCAAGGTGTCATTTTTTTTAAAAATGTTAAGTTTTATTAAACCAGCTTGAATTGATATGTACAGAATGGAAAATGTGAATCCTTATTTAATTTTCTATTTGTGAGTATACTGTTTTTCCAGTACCGTTTATTGAAAAGCTATCTTCTCTCAATTCATGGTTATTTTTACATTATTTTTGAGTAATTAGATACTGATACATACATGATTTAATTCATGAGCCCTGTGTTCTGTTCTGCTGGTTGCTGGGTCCCTTTTGTGCCAGACTGATGGTTTTCACTGATGAAATCTTTCACATCCTTAATTTCACTTATTCCTGGCATTCAGCTTAATTTTTAAACTGTTGTAAATGGCATTTTTCATGATTTCTTTTGATTCAAGCTTGTTATTGGAACAGAAAATAACTGGTCTTTATATTTGTCTGTTTTCTTTTTGATAGTTTGATGAAATAGTTTATCAGGTATCTGAGATATTTTTGGTATGAACTCTGTATAGCTCAAAGCAAAGGATCATATCATTGCCAAATAGGAGTAACTTGACTTCTCTCTTTCCTATAAATATTTTTTTAATTTTTTTATTTTTTTTGTTGTTCTAGCTAACACTTTACTCACTGTCTCTAATTAAACTAGAAAAAATTGACACATTTCTTTCATTCCTGTCTATGAAACATTTCAGTTTTTCTGCACTTAATATAAGTTGTTTGTATGATTTTCTACAAGAAACCTTTATAGTAATGTTTCCTCTAAAGTTTTTTCTTTTTCTGTTTTTTTCTTGTAATTTTATTAACATTTTATTCTTCATTTCTTGCTGGCTTTCAGGACAAAAGTAGTATCTTGGCTTTTGATTTTGTCTTTAGTTTTTAATTTTATTTAAATTATTAAACTTACATCTCTCTCACAGCCCCCCTCCCAGTCAGTCTCCCATACATACACAATCCTTCCTCTCTCCCCACTCCCCTTCACTTCTGAGAGGATACTCCCCACCATTACCCCCAACCTTGGCATTTCAAGTCTCTGCAAGGATATGTGTTTCCTTTCCCACTGAGGCCAGACAAAGCAGTAGGAGACATTGAACTTTGTCAAAGTACTTTTATGGATACTATTACATGGTTTCTGTCTGATGTCTACATATTGTGTTACATTCAATTAATTTATATATGTTGAGCCTCCATTGTAACCTGTAATGATATCAGTAATGTCACTGGATAGGATGTTTGTAATTTGTAGTTGAATTTGGTTTACGGGCATTTTACAGAGAATTTTTGTATCTATCTTCATTATATGACTTTATCCAATTTTGATATCATGTCAATATTCAGTTCAAAACATGAATGAATAACATTCCTTCCTTTTTTTCTTTAAGGAATTTTTTGAGGAGCACTGTGTCAATTATCTTTCAAGATCTGGCAAAATGACTTCAGCAATAGTGTTTTGGTTTGGTGTCTGAAGATGAGATGGATCCCTAGATGGGCCAGTCTCTGGATTGCCTTTTCTTCAGTCTCTGCTCTGCTCTTTGTCCCTGTATTTCCTTTAGACAGGAGCAATTCTGGGTTAACATTTATGAATTAGGTGGGTGGCCACATCTGGATGCTAGCAAGCAAACATCGGACTGAGCATGGGGACCCAATTGGAGGAGTTAGGGGAAGAACTGGAGGAGCTGAAGGGGATTGCAATACCATAGGAAGAAAAACAATATCAACAAGACCCCCCCACACACACACCCTCAGAGTTTCCAGGACTAAACCACCAACCAAAGAGTACACATGAAGCGACCCATGACTCCAGCTGCATATGTAGCAGAGGATGTCCTTATCTGACATCAATGGGAGGGGAGGCCCTTAGTCTTGTGGAGGCTTGATTCTCCAGAGTAGGGGATGCTAGGGTGATCCGGTCAGGAGTGGGTGAGTGGCAGAGCACTTTCATAGAAGCAGATAGAGGACAGTGTGATGGGGGTTTGCAGAGGGGCAATCTGGAAGAGGGACAAGATTTGAAATGTAAATAAATAAAATAACCAATTAAATAAAGAATAAATAGATAAATAAATAAATAGATAAATAAATAAATAAATAAATAAATAAATAAATCTGTCAGAATTTGGCAGTAAGCCTGATCTCTATTGGACTATCCTTTGGTAGGAGCTCCTTATTAATCCTCTGCTATTATTGGTCATTACATGTTTATTGAAGATGCTTATATTCTCTTAGATTGATTTTAATACGTAACAAGTTTCAATAATTCATTAATTTCTATTACATTTTCTTATTTTTATTTTCACTTTTAAAATATAGGTTTTCAATGTGTTTCATAAAGAATCTATGAATTTTTTGGTATCATTGTAATACCTTCTTTGTTTCAATTTTTTTTTAAATTTTGGGTTCAATTCTATTTCTTTTGAGCTGTATGACTAATGTATCCTAGTTTTTTTCGAAGAAGTAACTCATTATTTTATGTTATTGATACATTGTATAATTAAATTATTTTTTGCCCTTATTCTTACTATTAATTTCTTCTGATTATTTTCTACCAAATTTTTAGTTCATTCTAAGACCTTAGATGCCCAATAAGTTGTTTGCTTATTGAATAATTATATTGTTATTAATGATTATATTTGTTTCTATTATAGATTATTGAAAATATATGATTTTCAAATGGAAGCAGTCATACTTATTCATATATTTGAATTACTTCTACTGTTTCCAAATTCTGACAGTCTCTGCTTGCTTGTCATTTGATTCCAGGGACTAACTTATTTCTTCAATGATTCACTTACTATACAGCAGTGTGTTGGTCAATACTCATGCATTACTGTTGTTTCTAAACATATTTATTTTTACTTTAATTTTATTATGATCTGATAAGATAGATTAGATTATTTTTGCCTTTATTATAAATTAATGAGAAAATATTACTTATTTTTGAGAACAGAGTCTGGCTTCAGAAAAGAATGTATAGTCCATAGTTTTTGCATAAAATATTCTGTATATTTCTCTGAGTCAATATAAACTACAATATACTTTAACTTTGTAATTCTGTTACATTTTTGTCTAAAATTTTTCTAAAATTTGGGCACTAACCATTGCCATTTCATGTAGACTTATTTGCTGTTTATACCTAGCAGTATTTTTACAAATATTTGATATTTTTAAATTTATGATTATTATAGTCTTTATTTATTATTCCCCTTGGTAATGCATGATACCTTTCATATCTTTTAAAGTAAGCTCATTTTCCTGATTCTTATAATATTGATGGTTTTTTCATTGTGTAAATGATTAATTAAAATATTAGCCATTCTCTCTTTTTCCTTTATCACTTATTCATTTCCTGAATTGCTGTATCAGTTTTGATGGAACATTTACATGTTCCTTTTTTATCTTTGGTTCTTTTTGTATTCTAAAAAGAGTTATTTTTGTTAGTTTTAACTATTTGCAAGTATGTGTATGTATGTATGTGGATGGTTCACATGGATGCATCTACCATCAGAGCAGAGAGGCATCAGATCCTCTACAGCTACACTTATACACGGTAATGTTCTTCCTGATGTGGTTCCTGGGAACCAAACCTGCATCCTCTAAGACAGCAGAAGGAGCTCTGACTTTCAGAGCCATCTAGTAAGTTGAAGCTCTTGTGAAATGTATTCTTTCCCTTGCTTTCATAACTGAAGATGTGTTTCACTCTTCTCTTTCTGTAATATTCATCTGAGTGTCTTCTGCACTCTTGGCTTGATGGTCACAAATTGTTTTAGTTTCAGCACATCCTGAAACATCTTTATTTCTTGATTGATTTACAAAATGGAGCATTACTCAGCTGTTTAAATAAGTGCATCATGAAATTTGTAATCAAATGGATGAAACTAGAAAAGAATCACCTTGAGTGAGGTGACCCAAAAACAAAAACATAAATATATTTATTAGCTTATATGCAGATATTGATCATTACATAAATAAGAACTAAGCCACAACCCACAGACACAAAGAGTATAGGTATAGAGGAAGTGTCTAAGGTAACACAAAGGCTCTCCTTTGAGTTCTAGTGCCTCCTGAACAAGGGTGTACATTTCTAGCTCTAGATTTGAGAAACATTTTGTCATTTAATGGAATTTCTATACTTTTACTTTGATCTCAGCTCCACAGATATTTACATATTTTCTCTTGAAATAAAGAAGTTTGGATTATGCTAATTTTAGTTTTTATTTACATGTAATTGAATGTATAATTTCATCAACTGTTATGTTCTTTACTGACATACGCCTATGCTTGATATTATCTCTTAATCTTGCATTCCGCAATTATTTTTATTTGTTTAACTGACTTTTCATTTTCAACAGTTATAGGCTGTTGCTTTCCGTAAACTGATAGCAAGTCCCTCATTGCTGAAGACAACACTTATATAACCCATTGAACATGGAGATGTTTTGCTGGTCTCTACGTACATCTTTCATCCCTATTTTCAAGTATCATTGTGACAGGAATATATGCAAGCTATGAAAAAAGAATGTAAACACCAAGCTAGTGTATTGCCTTCACAATATGCTAGGCCAATAGTGGACCAAAAATTGTGAGATTAACCAACCAATAACTGATTTGACTTAAGAGCCACTCAGCAAGGAGATAGAACACATACCCAGCAATGATTAGGTAACCAAGAACCTGAAACTAAAAAGCCCAGGGATCAGAGAAGATCTGAAAATAAATAATAATAAAAGAAATAATGATAAATAATAATAAAAGAAATAAAGATTTAAAGGAGATTCCTTTACAAAAGCAACCATAAGGAAGTAAACTACCATTAATTACATCTATATATGTAAGGGAATGTATGAAATATAAATGATATAAATCATATGGAATACTATGATCCAGATAACAAAATGCAAGAAAGTGCAATGATATTTGTAAAAGACATTCTTCTTTTCTTCTTAAATAGACTTTTTATTAATTTTATGAACCCAGGCATTCTGGAAGAATAGCCAGTGCTCTTAACCATTGACCAATCTCTCCATTCTTTTTTCTCTGTTTGTTTTAAGCAAATGTTTAGTGTGTGTTTGTGTGTGTGTGTGTGTGTGTGTTGTATGCAGGTATGCATGTATCATGCTATATATTTGAAGGCTAGAGGATAACTTCTATGAGTCAGTTCGCCTCTTCCATCCTGAGGTTTCCTGCATGCAAAATTGGGTCTTTTGGTCTTACAGCAAATGCAAATGCTTTTTCCTATTAAGCCATCTTATTGACCCTCAGAAGCGTGTTTCTTCTGTGTGGAACAGAACTGTAGGATTAGTGCAGTATTATATGAGCAAAATCAACCATCACATTTGTTACTATTCAAATAAGTTTTTATTATCTGATTAAATTTTGATGTGTTTACATTTGACCCTTTAACCATTAAATTCTGTCTTACTGGCAGTATTTTTATATCCGCTTTTCTGGTTTTGGGAGAAAGTATAAAATGAAAATACGGAGATTTAATGAAAAAAATCCTGACTCTCACATTTCTTTCTGCTGCAGTTCCTTAGAGATCATTACTATCCCATAATTATTGGACTCTTCCCAGAGATTTATATTCTTTACCTTTTATATTTTGAGAAGCTCTTTAGAAAAATTATGCAGCATCTGTAAACTTAATGTACTAAAATAAATAACTTTGAAGAATCACATTGTGCAGAAATTATGTCTATTTGTGAATCCATTTGTATATCCTTTCAACTGCAACTATCATTAGACATTATATCACATATTTAAACTTTTAAATTAACAGAGACTTGGCAAATATGCTTAGAAACCATGATGTTAAATGTTCTACAACAGGATAGTAGAATTCCTAAAGCTACCTTTCTATATAATGTATTTTATAAAATAAGCACTTCAATAAAACTATTTAACAATACATTCCTTACAGAATTATAAATCTTACACTTAAAATTTTCAAAGCTTTTTTTTACACAAAAGTCAAACCTATATTTGCTCACAGCAGGATTAAGTGACATAATTAAGCTAAACAAAGGTTGGAGACTGGTGTGCACAGCACCTTATTCACATTGTGGCCTCTAGGAGACATTGATCCTATGGTCACATCATAACTTATTTTTTAAAATTTATTTTTATTCTTTAATTATTTGATACAGTTCAGACTTCATCCCCCTCCTGGTCTGTCCCTGACCACTTCACATCCCATATGTCCTCCACTCCTGTCTTCAAGAGGATGTCCCCACCCCTACCCCCACCCCACCTCAAGTCTCTTGAGAGTTAGGTGCATCTTCTCTCACTGAGGCCAGACCAGGCAGTCCTCTGCTGTATATGTGTCAGTGGCCTCATATCAGCTGATGTGTGTTGCTTGGTTAGTGATGCAGTGTCTGAGAGATCTCAGGGATCCAGGTATGTTGAGACTGATGGTATTCCTATGGGGCTGTCCTCCTCCTTTCAGCCTTTCCCCAGTTCTACCACAGGGGTCCCCGACTTCTGTCCATTGGATAAGTGCTAGTATCTGCACCTGACTCTTTTTGCTGCTTGTTGGGCCTCTCAGAGGGCAGCCATGCTAGACTCTTGTCTGCATGCATACCCCAGCATCAGTAACAGTGTCAGGGCCCTGAACCTCCCTTGAGCTAGATCCCAATTTGGGCCTGTCACTGGATTTCCTTTGTCTCATGCTCTTCTCCATTTTTGTCCCTGCAGTTCCTTCAGACAGGAACAATTCTGGGTCAGAGCTTTTGACTGTGTGATGGCAACTCCATCCTCCACTTGATGCCCTGTCCCTCCAGTAGAGGTGGACTCTAAAAGTCACCCTTCCCTACTGTAGAACACTTCAATCAAGGTTCTTCTCTTTGTGTCCTGAGAGTTTCTCACCTTCCAGATCTCTGGTACATTCTAGAGGGTATACACACCTCTTATTTCTCAAGGTTACCTGTTTTTGTTTTTTTTTTTTTTCCCTGCTGGTCCTAAGGGCTTCAGTCCTGTTCCTCCCTCCTCCACTACCTGATCATGTTTCCCCTTCCCCTCCCTGTCCCCTCTCCCAACCAGGTCCTTCAATATTCCACCAGTAATGTCATGTCCAACTTTTCCTTAAGTATCTTACAGTGATTAGGGACCCTGGGTTTGGCAAAACCAGCACTCAAACTTGGGTCTCCTTCCCCACTCCTGTTACATTCCATGGTCTACACATCTAACTGTACACTCATTCACGAATGTACTGGTCCCTACAACAGCCCTGCGGGATAGGTATGGCAGGCAATTGCTAGTTCCCACTTTAGATGAAGTTCCTTAGTTACAGAATAGTGAAAGGCATTTTGGAGGCAGTAGCTGGTAGTTGTGAAGCAGAGGCAGGTCCTTCAGTCTGTATTCCTACACAAGGCTTCCACACTGCACTGTCTCCTGTACTCTTGTGCATATCTTCAGATTAACTCTTCAGAACTCTAAGGTTTATTCCCTTATTTTGGTTACTCTGCCCATTAGGGTTTTCAAAATACTTCAAATTTAACTCTAGTTCTGTTCCTTAACATTTCTCCTCTGTTAACTAGGTGCTCATCTATATTCTGTCACTATTAGATTCATATGGCATAGGTCTAGGTCTCCCTAAAGATTTTCCAGAAAACTATTATCTACATTAGCTTAATTAGGTTACAACAGATATTCATCTTCATATTTCCATGTCATAATCTAAAACAAAAGACAACAGATACTTATATATCTACTTCAGTGAAAAAGAGCCATCCTGGGATGTCAACTATGATGCTTAGAACTTTCACCAGTATATTGTACAACACACGCTGCTCATGTAACCAATGCTTGCTCTTGGCCACTTATTCCAGGTTCCAAAATGTTCCAAAATTGGTTTTGCCCTTTTATTTACTAATTTACATTACCAGCTTCCATGTAAGCAACTGACTACAGTGCAACACCCCCTTCCTCCCCTTCCGCAAAAACCAACCCTCTCCCAATACAACTGCCCAGTTTCTCCCCAGCATCCTAATTGCAGGAGGGCATTTAAAGCACCTGAATTCTTACCTGTGTTTTCTAGAGTACTACAAGACCCTCTCAGAACCAGTTCACTGAAGGCCAATAACCTCAAAGTGTAGGGGCTTCCTCACTTCCCATCAAGGACATCGGCCTAGGTGAGGGGTATGCACTTACTTGTTCTGGGCTTGTGTTTAAAGTTAATATCTTGGACAGAGTTCTTTATTGCCTTCCATCCTCCTCCCAGATGAAGGGCAAAGGTGCTCTTTTCCACCACACCCACTAACCACTAAGTACTCTTGTTTGTATCACTTGAAAAAAAGTTACTCTGGATCTAGACTTGCCCTAAATAACATGTTAGTGCCCAAACCAAATACCAGCTAATGGAAACAAATGCAGTCAGCCACGGAAATGAATATAATCCAGGCTATTTCCTTGTTCAAATGGAAAGCACAATGTAAGCACAGCATTTGTGCATCTAAAGAGGCTCAAATAATAGTAAATGCCAAGAATTTACTTCGGGTTTTTTGCTCTATAAAACAGGCAATATATGACCATATCAAAGTCTACCAACAGGACATGTTTACACAGTGCTCAAAGAGACCCTCATCTCTAAACCAGGAGCTAGTAAAATGAAGGAGGGGGAAGATGGTTGAACTAAGAGGAGTGCTTGCTGGTAAATAAGTCAGGGATACATACAGCTGGGAAAATATGAGAGACAAAGACACAGCTGCAATTGTGCCTAAACTAGTGAGCCATGGAGAGATATGAGAAGTTGAGACCTCAATCTAAGAGGCAAACAAATTAAACTGATAAAGATTCAAGTAATGAGGTCTGGGTCCACTGCTACACTTCTGTACCTTGTAAACAAATGTGCTGACCCCAGCTCACCTCAGCCGAGGGCACATGTATTCATAACTTACGTGTATATAGTGCTTTCAAACTTTAAAACCCTTTCACATCTATAAGCCACTTGATCCTCAAACAACCCTTTCCATGAGTGGAGAATCTTGGAGAAAGAGACTCACCACTCTTCTGCAAATGAACAGTTCGTCTTTTTTTTTTCCTGAAGACAGAAAAGGATCCAGGGTTGTATCCAGTTTGGGAAATACATGCATTCAATCAGTTCCTAGCTTTTGGTATATGAAAACAACCTCTGAAGCAACTTCTCAAGCCCTAGCTGGAAAGCCCCAATTGCTTCTTTTACTGCTGTCACCAAGTCTCTGATGATAATACCAGCATCATTGCACAGCTCATTAGCTCTGTCTTGCTGGGCACTGGCCTCCTCACCAATACCGATCAACTTGTCCAGCTTTTCTTCCTCTCTCTTGCAGAGTTCTTATGCCGACTTCCTGTTTTCTGCCAACTCAGATGCAATGGTCCTGACCATTGAGAGCATTCTTCACCTTGCCTACCCCTCTGTGAAGGGGGCTCACTGGTCAGAGTTCTATCCCCACCAGAGAGACAAACAACTCTGGAGGAGGATCCTGGAGGCTATGATGTGGAGGCCACCCCAAGAGGGTTCCGGTTGGTGATCGGTCAGCGACTGTGTTCCCTGGACACATCCAGTCTGCTCGTGAAGCTTCTGTGACAGAGAGCAACTGCACCTCTAAAAGGATGATGGGAGCTGCTGTAACTAGGGGTCCTTAGAGAGTACCCTGCATCTGAGGATTCATCTCAGGAGTCCTCAATGTTACTTCTCAGCTGAGGATCCTCATCTGATTCTATAACTATTTAAAAATACGCAGTTGCCTGAGTACTTTTTGCTTTCCAGAAACTGGCTCCTTCTTCCCCTAAGATTCTAATCACAGTGCTGAGCCTAAGCAGCAGCCTCTTTAAGTTGTGTGAGTCAGCCACTATCTGGTTTCCAAGAAGCTGACCGAACGTATAATAAAAATCAACAGAGCAGTGGTTCCCTGTACTAGTGGCACAAGCAGCACAGACCTTTAAACACAATGCCGTCAGGACGTTAAACTTAGAGCAGCAACATGTTCTGTGTGGCAGAATCCCTCTTGCTGCATCTGGTTAGACAGGACCTGGTAGACATCTGCGTTAAGTCTGTAGACATTGGATGTACTGTGCCTCTCCTAGTATGGAGAGAAGTGTTTGTGTTTCCTGTCTGGACCAAAGGATGCCCGAACTGCTGCTATTGGGGGTGGCCATAGCAGACTGGGAAGGAATGCAACTGAAGCAAGCTCTTGGGTAGCAGGGCACAGTTTTCAAGGTGTGAGGAAGCTCTGTGTGTTCTCAGCATATTTCCAGGAGCAAGCTGGTTCTTTCCTCTCAGGGCTAATTGCTGAGAAGGCAAGTCTTAGGATCACACTTCTGATTTCTACCAAGGATTTGTTTTACTTTCACTACTATGCTTGAAATATCTTATTCTGCTTTGTTTTGTTCCCAGTCCAACCACCTGTTCTTTTTCACAGGGAGCAACGATGGCAGGTCTGACTCTATTTCCTGCATCATGTGTAACCTCCTCTTCACTGCCATGCTTCTAGACATCCACACAGAACGATGTGCAGCCCACTTAAACTCCAATTGCAGCCATGAGGCAGTGGAGACCATGTCAGCTCCACGAAGGAGCCTTCAGCAGCCACAGCTAGTCTCATCAGAATAAGCCTATCCTGCACTGCAATTTTTCTAAATTTCAATAAACATCTTCGAATGCAAATTAATTTCCAGGTGTTGGAGATTTAACTCAGTGGTAGAATGCTTGCCTAAGAAGTGCAAGGCCCTGAGTTCGGTCCTCAGCTCAGGAAAAAAAAAAGACAAAATAAGTTTCAAATTGCAGTGTATTCATATAGTCTATACTAGTATAAAACATAATTCATAATCACAATTTTATATACATTCAGCAGAAATAAACTAAAATGCTTTGAGGGCATCTATTTGAATTCTAATGAAAGACAAATAGCACAAGAATTAAAATGTATATAATGGCTGGAAAGATGGCTCAGTGATAAACACACTGAGAATGCCACAAAGCATGATGTTCATGATTCAGGACCAAAGAATCTAACAGGGAAAGCGAAAGCCAGCTCCCTTGGTGTGTGCTTGCAAACATATACATGCATTCATATGCAAATAAATAAGTAAATGAACCAAAATATTAAAATATACACAAAAATTAAAACTATCTGCATGATAGTTTGTAATTCCATTTGCCTGATGTGGTAAGTAAATATTTTACATATATTTCATCATTTGAAAATTAGATAAACTTCTTTTCCATAAAAAATGAGTTCTATTGGGTAGTAATTTGGGAAAAGAAAAATACATTAAAGAGTACCAAAATTTCTAAGACAGCGAATGTTCTCAGAATAAATCGAATCTTAGAAATTGTAAATAAGATAAATTAAAGCGATACTACATTGCTATAAAAAATAAATGTATTGATTACTCTTGTAGAAATACATTCATTAGTGAACTTAACATGTAAATTAATTATATCATTAAATTGCTTTTAAACTATTGAACCCTAAGTGATAATGCCAGTTGCTATGCATATATAAAATAATTGTTGTCAAACATGTTTTCATAGAATGACATAAAAAACTTCACAGATGCTCAGTTTCCACCGAAAATAAGTCAGGTTAGTTTGCCATATTGCAAAAATCTGCACTGTTATCTAAATTTTAAAAACCAGGACAAGTAAACGGCTGCATTAACCTTTTGTAATAACAATTTAATTATTCTCCACATGCCAGTTAACATTTATGCAGCGTTCCTTCTGAATGATCTAATTATTTTATTTTATTCCTCATATGGTATTCTAAAGTCTAATTTTTATAAACACGCTTTATGTAAGTTTACTTTGGATTAAATATCTAATATATTACTAATAATTATGTGTATACATACATACATATATATTTGTGAATATGTATATGTATAATACACATATATGCACACGCAAACACACACACACATATATATATATACATACATACATATATACATATACACACATACATATATATATATGAGAGAGAAAGAGAGAAGAGAGTCAAAATACTCATCAGAGCTGATAATCAACATACTATAATGCTTTATAGTTTGATTATAACATATATACTCCTACTAAATATAGGACAGCCTATTTTTTATCATTTATTCTGTACATTTGGAGGTGTTGTTATTACAAACATTTTTGTAAATGCTTTGTAAATATTTTCATTTTATTTAATATTTGTAATTTTTTTGAACAGTACAGCTATTTTTTTTTACTTCTACATTCATGTATGGATGTTTACTTTTATTCTTCTAATATATTGTCTTAATCCATCATATCAGCCATTAGGTATTTTGTGTACTGATTTAACTTTTTCCCCCACTAAAGTAATCATTATTGTTAAGGTTAAATAAAGTAATACATTTTTACTCTACCCATGTCAGTTATATTAAATTAACATTTCTCTACCCATGCATGACAAAGTCATTGTTCATAACAATTTTCTATTGTTTTCATCCTTAAACAGTTCAAAAGTATGTTAGATAATATTTGGAACAGGTGAGGAGTTTTAGATGGAGTTTTTCCTGGAACTCACTGTGTAGTATAGTTCATACTGGCCTCAAATTAAAAGAGATCTGCTTGCCTCTGCTTCCCAGAGTGCTGGGATTAAAGGCAACCCAGCTCATAATATTCTTAAGGTGTGGAGTAATTTCCAGAATATAAATACTTCTTGTGACCAACACTTAAGAATTTTGTTTCTTGGGGGTTGTATTTATCCATGTCGTAAACACAACTGTATAAAGTTGCTTTAAAATATACAAATAAGTATATTCTTAAAATCAATATAAATTATATTTTAGTTAATGGCTCTGTGCTCATTTTGATTATCCTCATTGCCTAGCAACAAGCTATTTGTGATTCCTGCCTTCTAGTGTCACTTATGAAGTGATTCTAGTTAGTCAAATGGAGCAGTGCTACTGATAAGCCATTCCCATATCGGAGTCACTTAAATTAGTAACTTCTATTATATTACCTTAGGATACAAGGGCAGCAGTAACACTGTGAGGAAAGAGAGGTTTGTGAAATCAGGAAGCTAACAACTATGAAATCAATTAAAACTTACCAGGCCTCAAAGTTATAGGTCCTTTCTTGATATCAGAGAGATTTGTCAACCCTATATGCTTTAGTTCCTAGATCTGATCAGAAAGATGAGGAGCAAAGAAATAGCTAAATAGCCCAATTTGTATGAGGTTGAACATTGATTTTAAGTTATTTAGAACTAGTAAAGCAACTTGAATAAATGAGAGTTAGGCAAATTTATACCTTTTCAGATGGAATGTTTTGTTTTATCCCCATAAGTAGTGGCAACTCTAAAGCACTCAAGCTCATAGACTATCATGAATAAAGATTGTATGTGAAAAAAACAAGTATCAGAGGATGAGAGGAGTACTGTAAAATGCTAGGCTATGGACACAACATGGCTCTTTCACACATGAACTCACAGCATCTGCCATTACTTCCAGAACACTCGCGTAAGATCAAGCCCAGTAAAAATCGAAGCAAAGAGAATTAAAGATCCCTTGAGGCCCATTTCTTGCTGAACATCACTGGACAACTGAGGATGGAAAAAAGGAAAAGTCAGTTTTATTTTGTGGTGTGGCCAATGCAGATGACTGCACACCCATATGAATATGAACAGGATCAATTATATTTGTTGTGTAAATACATCCATCCATCTATATATACATACATACATACATACATACATACATACATACATGAACATGTATACAAGGAAGGACATAAACTTTAGAAGAAGTTGATGTGGGGTATTTTGGAGAAGCTTGAGGAGAGGAATAGAGAGTAGCTATAGTCAAGATATACTGTATCCATGGATATGCAGTATGAAATAATATATAAAACATCAAAGATATATATTGTTATTAACATATAACTTTTAAAAATTTATCCTGAAGTCTTGTCAAAGCACATTTTGTTTCTACATTTCTCAACTTTCATACACATTAATCTATTTACATTAGGTTCAGGGGACAGGTCCCTAGGACTCTGCCTATGACTCACTTGTCCTTATCTAAGTTGGTATTATCTGCCAAGGCTACCTATTTACAAGGTCTATGACTACTCAGGCTGGTAAATTTCCCAAACCTGCATGTTTACAATAACTTATAGCCATCTGTTTCAATGTTTTTCCACAGAGACCCAAGACTTGCTGTTAGTATACATGTATGACAGGCCTATTGCTGATTTTAGGCCTATGGCTGATTTTTGGCCTTCAGTGTTAAACAGGGCTGCCCCTTACATCTCGTCCCTTCTCTAGGTATAAAAGAGCTGTGGCAATTCTAATCTTGCAAAGGCAGGGATAGAGGCCTGACCTCCAGTAATTGAAGGGGACTTTGTAATGGCTCCAGTCCCCCTGCTGTTGTCCAATGAGAGATATTTTTAACTATTATTTATATTCCCTTGCAGTGCTTAGCCTTGCAGCTTAAGCAAGAATTCAGACTGCCAGTCAGAGGGGGTTCTGGGTGACCCCTCTCTGCTTGGTCTAGGGGCAGAAATCCCTTCTTTTAGTTTGGGTGGAGATGGGTTTTGGGAACACCCTGGATAGAGTAACAACCTCATCTTGAGTCTCATGGTCCTTGATAGCTAATCTATGACAATGTATCTGAATAGGTTTTGCTACCAAATTATTTATCTGTTGTTTCACAAAGTTAGCCAGTCTATTTACTTAAGGCCCAAAGACCAAGAGAAATAAGCAGAAATAACCCAATAAATGGTCCCAAAATGGGAGGAAGTAGAGTTGACAACCATGGAGAGGTTGAAAGCCAATTCTTGTACCAGCTCTCATCTTTCTCTTTCTCTCTCTGTCTTTTCTCAGGGCCTTCTCGGACCTTATTCATGCTCTCTTTAACCCTCCCTGTCTTGTCTATGTAAAGGTAACATTCTTCTTTAAGGGCTGTACACAGTCAAGTGGTGTACACAGTCAAGAGCTGTACACAGTCTTTTCTATTTTAAAAGAGTAAATCAAGTCCAATAAAGCCCTTTGAAATTTTTAGAGGTCTTTTCAGACAGTGAAACGAGGGATTTGTTCAGATTAGTGATGTCAATCTCTAGCTGTTTGATATTGTTGTCAATGGGCCGTCAAAGGTCTGAGTAGTATAAGTTCGGAGGCCAGCATCTAGATTAGAACTTCTAACAGCAGGCATCATGGGTGATTCATTTTTACCTAGAAAAGAAAAAGAAGGGAGTTCTCAGGGAGATTTCTCTTCTCTAGAAGTCAATTGTTACTCATCTTATTTATGGTTGGGCCTAGCTTTGTGGGGGTATCTATTTATTTCATTAATCTTTCGGGTAGTCATTTAGCTGTGTCTTCTGTGGTATCAAACAGGCATATCAATCCTTGGCCCCATAAGAGAACTGGCTCTGAGCCATTCCCTATAAGGATAAGAGGGTCCTTCCACATAGCTGTGGCATAGTTTTTGTTAGTCTCAGATGAGTTCTTAGATTTGTTTTGCATGTATTGTTTTGAGAATTTCTCTATCTATAGTTATAGGAAAAAATAGACTACAATTCTCTTTATTTGTTGGGTTTTATGTGGCTTACATATCAGGGCAACTATGATCTCATTTGAAGAGTAGAGCAATATTCCTTCTGCTTATATTTTATTAAAAAATTTGAGAATTATTGATGTTAACTTTTTTGAAAATCTGATAGAATTCTATGCTAACCCAGTTTTCCCCTCTTTTTGTTTTTGAATGGTAGACTTTTAATTATAGCTTCTATTTCATTAGGAATAATAATAAACCTGTTTAATTGTTTTTATCTGATATTGATTTAAATATTCCTTGGTGGTATATATCATTAAAATTAGTGGGCTGGAGAGATGGCTCAGTGGGTAAGAGCACTGACTGCTCTTCCAGAGGTCCTGAGTTCAATGCCAAGCAACTACATGGTGGTTTACAACCATCTGTAATAGCATCTGATGATCTCTTCTGGTGTGTCTGACAACAGTGACAGTGTACTGATATAAATAAAATAAATAAATTTTTAAAAAGAAAATAATGCTTTTTTTTCCTTAGATTTCCAACTTAGTAGAGTATAGATTTTCAAAATATGATCTTATGACTCTTCTGATTTCCTTTGTGTCTGTTCTATTGTCCCTCCCCCCTTTTTAGTTTCTAAGTTTCTTCATTTAGATCTTTACTCTCTGACTTCTAATTAACTGCCTAGAAGTTAGCTTTTCTAGAAGGTGTTACTAAAGGAGTTAGGTGCTGAAACAAAGGGAGTATGGTAGAGTAGAAGGCAGCTGTGGAAAGCTGGTGATCCAGTGACTACATGGAAGAGAGATAGGAGTGCCACAGCAAGTGGTCCTCTATAAAACTAGGAATAAGACTGGGGGACTGGAAATACATGAGAGGACAGAGATACCTTCTATTTTCAAATCAGGACTAGGGTGTAAATCTCCCTTTCTAAATCTCCTGTACTCCCTGGTGCTGAGTATTTTCTGTCCTATAACATAAGAAATGCCATGATGAAGAAAATATGAGTCACAACATATATCCAACTCAAGCTTTTATAGAGAAAGAACATAATCAGAGAGGTTTAAAAATGTTAAAAAAAATGGCACCTTGGAAGGGTGAACTTCTATGAATTAAACATGCCAGACCGTCAAGCTGTGGTTATTTACAACACGCACAGGCATTGTCTTCTCAACCTTCACACCTCAAGTCGTTTCAATAAGCCCATACTGTTTCTGTGAGAAGTAATTACAACTAGAAATGATAGCAAAACCATATTCTCAAAGGACATTGTTGTATGGTAACCTAATGATGCAGATAGAATATCGTTTAGCACATTTTAGAAAGAATTATGAAGAACAGTGCCAATGACATTATGTTATGTCCTTTAACATATAACATAATATTTAAACACAAAAGAACTACAATGCCTTTAAAGGGATGAAAGAAAAGAAATCTACCTTTTCAAAATGTATATAACCCAGCAAAATACTCTTCTTATGTAAGCCATAATTTACATAAATTTATTTCCATAAGATACTAATGTTTTTGAATAGCAAGAAATGATGTTTTAAAAATAACATGATGTTATAACAATAATCACAAGTGAAATACTGTGCATTTCATTTTGGATTTTTTTAAGGATATAGATAATATATCTTATATTAATATATTTTTATATAGATATAGATAATAGATAAAATGATATAGATAATAGATTTTTATCTTAAAATGTTTCCCTATTAAATATAAATCAAAATATAGACTTTCATTTATTTCACAAACATCCATTTAATATTTAATAAATATTTAATATTTATTTTAATATGAAATAATCACTGCACAAAATGTTAAAGACAATAAATAAAAAAAACCAATGTCCTTGTAACAAAAACACAACATTCTAACCTTTATAGTATATATCTGTCTATTGTGGAACAAAATGAGCCTGCAACATGAGTTACATCCACTTCAATACTGTATTACCTACCTTTTCAATCCATTGTTTATTTAAAAAACTAATTAATAAAAGAGAAGTTAAATGTACATATGTACATATTTTATGTTCCAAATATGTTTTAGTTCTTGCTTTATTATCTGGACTGAGAATAATTTTCCATCAATATGTGCATATATTTAACTAAACATATTTTTAAAAAATAAAACTCCATCAATATTGTTAAGTAATTAATGTTGTCTCAAACATATGTTTAGCAAGCCATATGTATTAAACAACTTGAACCAAAGCAGAGAGCTTTCTAACTTAAGGTCACTTTTGGTTTCTGTTGCAGATTTGAACTGAATGTAAGTTAGCTCCATCTGTTTACAATTTGTTGGCCAAACTTCATGGCATTGTTACCCCAGTCAAGCTCACTTCTCACTAATTCAGGTCAAGCTAAAATTTGATTTACATTAAATTAGAATGCACTGTAGTCCATGGTGGTCTAAGATTGGCTTAACAGTTGTTGGACCATGTTGTAAAACCAGCAGGTCAGACTACATGTCAACTGTGAAGAGAGATTCCATGGAAACATCATGGAGTTAATGCTTGGCAACTTCAACAACCTTTTGGAAAAGGAAAATATTCTTCTAAAAATATGCATTAGAGACACTTTCAAATGTACAAAATATTGACTTGCTAAATACTGGGATGTATAAAGCATGCTAAAACTCTGGTGTTCATTTTGGCATATGATATTATAATATAGAAGAGAAAATACAGTAATCTCTACAGTCACAATAATTCTTCTACTCATGAAGCAATATATCTCACTCAAGACATTATGTTATTTTAAATGTATTTTACAAATAAGGAACTGGGTAATAGATTAAAATATTGAATACTTCTTGGAAAATAATTTGAGAATGGATACATACATGAATACATAATCATATAGTCATTACACTTAGAGGTGATCATTAGACATTTTCTTGAGATTCACCAAATCATATATGTCTGAGGTTGTGAGTGAATATCTGTGAGTGTGTATGTGTGTATTTGTGTGTGTGTGTGTGTGTGAGAGAGAGAGAGAGATAACTATATTTATTTACTTCAGTGGAGAATTTTAAGCTTTCATCCCAGAAATGGTCCTTTTAAGCACAGTATTATGCTACATAGTAATACTAGTCAAAAGTGTATTTAAATCCTTCTATCATGCATTCTTAAGTAAGCTCTTTTCTCCTAACTGAAGTACATGGCTTCCTGTCAGAAAAGCTTCAATTGCCACTGTTTTGGAAATAGTCAATCTACATCTATTTGTTTATACATACTTATAAATCCCTGGGCTTTTCTCACAACTCAAGGCAGCTCTGGAAGACCCTCCCTCTTCAGAGCTCCTTGTGGGACTGTGTGAACCTTAATAAAGCCTGCATCAGTTCTCCTTTTTCTTCTGGGTTAGTTTCAAGCCTTTTCCTGGGTTCTTTCCCTCCTCTCATGGAGATAGCAAAAACACTGCTCAGTAACCTCCCCCGCCACTCAGAGAAATCTGTACCTGAATCCATTTTTCTAGAGTACTGGAGGGCTGTTAGTGACTTGGGTTGCCAAGAATGTCTGATGTAAAGAGCTCACCTGCATAGGGTAGGTTCACCACCTCTCAGACCCTATCTGCATAAGGTAGGTTCACCACAATTTGATTATTCACTCTTGAAACCTATATATTTATAATATTTTAGAGAGTTGTTTTAAATAGACACTAATGACATGATTTAACTTAGAAACCCAAAGCCCCCAAAACAAAAGCACAATGTTACGTTAGATCACTAGGAATGTAACTCAATTTCCTATCTCTAAAATCCTTAAGTAAAGTCACTGACAGAAAGGAAATAAAATGAACTAGAGATTTATAAGAATTCTTTGAGATCATGGTACTTATCATTTTCATAATTGCATCAGTCCAATATCTTAAGTGCTTCAGGCATTTGGAAAGGATCGGAAGACTGGTTATTGTGCATTGTTAGAATAGGAACACAACATGACTCTGCATTCAAACCCTGCAGTTTACTGAGTTGCTCTCTGCTCCCTACTCAGTTTCTAGAACTGTGTTGTCAATCTTGAAAAGTATTTCCCAGCCTGAAACAACTCCTACAGAAGCTTAAATATGATAATATAATAATCAACATAAAAAGGAGAATTCATTCATAACACTAATGAGCGAAAAGTAGTCATCCCTTTTCAAAATCTCTTAACTATTAAATTTCTGAAATAAAATGCTATTTCAAAAAAAGCTATTTCACCATATATATGCACACACACACACACACACACATACATATATATACATATATATATATAAAATAGGATTTCTATTTCTGTTATGAAATAACATATATATATATGTATATATGTATATATATGTATATATATATATATCACATACACACACACACATATATATACTTTATGTTGTTTCAAAGGCTATATCATTTTCTTTATCCAGTCCAGTCAATTGATGACACTTTTTTCCCCAGTAAAGATGGGTTTGAATGATGCCAAGTTGAAAGACACTGTGTTCTTCCAGAAGCACCATCTGGATTCTTGACAGACTATTGGCAACTAGAAACTCAGTTCTTAAATGGAATGTTTCTCTTGGGACTCTACTCTGGTTAATCCATTGATATGTGTGTGTGCATGAATAAAAAATTCAATATTTTGAATTGGTAGCCTTCTTCCTTCTTGTGTTTAGTAAACTAGATAAATTTCAAGTTCTAATAAGTGCCAAGTTGTTTATTACAGATCGTAGTGTTAAAATAAAGTTACCTTATTTTTATAACAGAATCTTAACATACTTAATATTATTAGTTCAATAAAGTTTATTTATCTCACAAAGCTTCTAAAGTCACTGAATTTTTCCTCAGTACTATCACACCTCCAGCTAAGATAGAGTCAGGAATTAAAATATTCTATAAAAATTAACCTATATATGAAAAACAACAAATGAGTAAATTTGTGACCAAGGAAATAAATTCATGTAGTATCTTAGAATCAGAATGCTTTTCTGTTTCTTATGCATTGATATATCTTTTATTAAATAATTAATTTACTAAATCTTTTTGTGCTGGATAATTTTATGTAAACTTGACAGGAGCTAAAGTCATCTGAGAAACTGGAAGATCAATTAAGAAATGCCTTCATGGTTGGACTGCAGGCAAATCTGTAAGACATTTTATTGATTGATGATTAATATCAAAAGGCCCAGCTCACTCACTGGGAACAGTGTCATCCCAGGGTAGTTGGCCATGAGTGATAAAGAAAGAAGATTGAACAAGTTATGAAGAAGAAGAGAGTAAGTAGAATTCTATGGCCACTACAGCAGCTCCTGCCTCCAGGCTCTTGTCCTGGTTGAGTACCTCTCTTGACTTCTTTCAAAGATGAACAACAATATAGATACCAAATAAATCTTTCCTCACCAGCTCTATTTTTGCTAGTGGTATTTCATAACAGAAATAGAAATCCTAAGGCACCTGTCAAACCCATAAATATTTGTTCATTAAGTATGAAGAAATGCCTTCAGTTAAAGAGTAGGTGAATTGCTCTGGTTGAGTGCATCACACACAAATTTTGGCTTGACTAGTCTCTGTTTAATTTCATTTAGAAAACAATAGGAGTAGCCATAGTGATGTCTTCACTAAACAGATAACAACAGATACTATCATCTACAACAAACCAAAGAAACAAACAAAAACAGTAAACTAAAGCTATTTCAATGTAGGCTTTCTTCAAGAGAAGAGGATTCTCAAATGGGAGAAGTCTTCCCAGATAGACATTTCTTGGCAAATGACTCTTTCTTTACCACAATAACATAAAAACAAGTTCAGGTTCAGGAACCACATTTTGTAAAAGGAAAGTCTCCAGTTCTGAGTCACTCAATGTCTTGAACATTTACATTGTCAAGACATAAACCTCGAAAAGAGGCAATTTGCTCTTGGTCCAGGTCCCTGAAAGAATTACCTAAAACCACAATCCCCAGGACATCCCCATGACAAGACGTCCCAGTGTTTTCCTTCCAATTGTAGTAACATACCCTGCTTTCCTGGGTTTGTTTGGGACAACTCTTCTCACAACAGAACTACCATGTATGTAAGTTATAGTGACAACCAATTGTATTTCATTTTGTACATGCCTAGTAAGCTAATAATATTTATATAATGTATAGCATCCAAAAGGAAAGAAATTAACAACTATTAAAGTTGTACTTTAAGAAGTACTGACTTGGGCCTGTGCTAGGAAAATGGATAAACCCTTTAGAGGCAGGGTGCATCTTTCAGCTGTACATTACTTTGGTCTCTTGACATTTAGCAAGACATATTTGAGAAAAGATGTACAACTTAGCATTTTAACTGTTTCTTATAAGATCCTCATCAATTAGCATATTACTGCTTTTTAGCACTAATAATTAATGCCTTGATAAGAATTATTATTGAATTGTAATGAAAATCTGAAATTTTCAGGTCAAATTATTTTGTCATACCTGAATTTTATTTACTTTGTTTTTAAATTCTAACCTTAATTAAAATTCTGAGACATTTTGAATTTGTTCTCAATATAATCTTTACCTAGTAGAGCCTTTTGCTTAAAGCAAGAAGCTAACTACAAACATTGTATTCTTAATTATCAAAAATAGTGTATATTTTCCTTGTTAGCCAAAATATATATTAACCTTTATACAGAAATTGACTTGTCCAGATTTCTAGCATGACATTTGCAATTTTTGTACTTCCTCCAATATTTGTATAATACCATTAACTTTGTTTTGGCAAATAGATAAGTTTCAATAAATTCTACAAGGATTTTTTTACTACCTAATGAAGTAAATCAAAAGTAACATTTAATTACTTCAATATTTCTTCATTTGTATAGCTTGAATTGTTTGTGTGTCTGTGTATATTTGTGTGTGTGTGTGTGTGTGTGTATGTGTTTATGTAGGTGGGAATCACCTTTTGGTTAGGCTGGGCATCCAGAAAGCTTGCTGAATTCTTATCTCTGATTTCCAGCCCGGAGATTACAGGGTGATATCACCATACTTGCCTGGATTGTTTGTTTTATTCTTTATTAGGAGCTAAAGATATAAACGTGGATCTTCATTTTTGTGCATGGAACACTTTACTGATTTAACAAACTTTCCTGCCCCATATCTAACAATTATAAATGGAAAATATAACTAATAAGAAAAGTCATTGTTAAAAGCTGATATTCGGGGCCAACTGTAGTCTATACAACCATAGTATTTTACACAGAATATGTACTATACTGATGTTCTTCCCTTGGATAAATTTTCAGTGTGCATACAACTTTCATTATCAAATAGTCATTTTTAATGTAAAGTTGCTCTTACATTCAAAAAAAATTAATACAAGTTTCGAGTGAAAGATAAGAATAAATAAAACATAATTTTGAAAATGGGATTTATAAATGTCAGGGTTTCTTTTCTGAACCCATGTATGCAAGTGCAAAGAAACCAGTTTTATAATTTCTTGCAGTAAAAGACTAAACTGAATTTTACCACTTAATGAGAACAACAAGCAGCATGTACATGAGACCTCTTGGTAACAGGCAACCAAATAAAACTCTGTAGGCTCAATTAAGATCATTGAAATTTCAGCAGAACTGCATGGATCTGTAAATAAACAAATCAATCAATGGTACTTATTTGGTGACTTGGAAATGCTTCTAACTGAGCTGAAGTGATCTAAGATATCAGAAAAACTTAACAGTAGGATTCAAACCATTGTGTTTCTCTATTTCTAACTGAGGTACAGATCTGCATAAAATTTTGCTATTATTTTTATAACAGAAAACCAAGTGTGTTTCATGCTTACTATTTTACTTCAGAAGTATCATCAAGATTCTATTAAACCTCAATAGACAATAGAAGACCCACAAGCACAGAAGTGATACCTACTGTCATGATAATAAATCCCCAAGTGTGCTTACATTTTAAGCCAGCAACCAAATAATTAGCATTTATGCCATGTATATTTCAAAAATGGCTAGCATTCTGAAAGCTCAGGTACCAAGTAATCATCTTACATTCTGTTCAATAACATTTCACACTGAGCCTTTTTTTCTTATTTTTTAATTCTTAGATTTTCTCTCCCATCATATTTTGTGGATAATTTGTCAAGGGAAATATTTGTCTCTTCAAATGTTTAAACACTATTTTTGGATAGAAAACTTTTCAAAAGCTTCCATTGAAGATATAAGTCTATTAATATCATTATAAGATAGATTTATCTGTAGAAGGGGAAAAGGTAACCTCTTGTAATTCGAGATAACAGTAACTTCTTAACTTCATATTGATTTTTCTGCAGAGCAAAAGAAAATGGAAGTTAGAAGAAAAGGCCTTTCAAGTAAGTTTCAGTAATGCTGAAATTGAAGCAAGCTCAAAATATCTACTGGTGTGAAATCTTTTGTAAACGATTTGGTCTGAATCCTTGAAAGGTTAGATTGTTAACAAAACATGAAAGAATAGACTAAAAGCATTAAGTTTTGTAAATCAAAAATTTGAGATTAAGTACATTTAAATATGTAGTTAAGCTAACTCCCAAGCGATGGCTTCAGTTACACACTCTGCATAATGGGCTTCGTCTACTTACATGTTAGTGTCCTCTATTCTTTTTTATTAAAATAATAATCTATACATTTCAGTTGTGTTTAAAAGAACATAAAAGAGCAAAATACCTATATTCATATAAAATAAAGATAGAGAATTTGATGATAGTTTCTCAATCTTGTTCATTGTTTCCCTATAATACATTATATATATTATAACATTTTTTCTATACAGATTTCAATAAGTAATTCAAAGGAGGATATTACTAGCCTAGATCACACAATTTTCATAAGCAACAAACTTAAGTATAAAAATTCTGAGCCAGTTTATCCCCATTTTAGATTCAATTAAGGGCAAAAATTTTAATTTATTCAAATTTGTCTGTCTTTTTAAATCTACAATCAGTCCCTCCTCCCTTCTTCCACTTTCAAATCTTACAGATAAGATTAGGAAGATTTGTAATCAAGAGCACCAATTGCTAGAATTGTTATATTGTTTGCATTTTTGGCCAATTAGCAAGGCTTGCTCTGCTTTTCTGTTCTATATCCAGAATTGAAACAAGATTTATCAGATTAGAGGCTTGGCTGTAGCTAACTGAGAGAGTGCTTCCTACCATGTTCAAGACCCAGGAACAATACTGCCACCAAAGCATTTTCAGTGAAAACTGTATGTTAAAGTGTAATGGAAAGATTACATTTTAGGTGATTAGAAAAGCCAAAAGCGCTATAGGAGAGGCTAAAGTAAATATTATATAATTTCTAATGAAACATCAGGACTAGAACCGTCCTTAGGAAACACTTGGACTAGGTCTGTTCAAAAGAGATATTGGGACTAGGTTGGTTAAATAGAGACATCTGTGGTCCAAGCTACAGCCTTTTCTATAGCTGGTAGATACAAGCAAGATGTAAACATTATGTATATGTGTGTATGTGTGTATGTGTGTGTCTGTCTGTCTGTCTATGTGTCTGTGTGTCAGAGTATATATATATATATATATATATATATATATATATATATATATAGTATATAAATGTTAAAATATATATTAAAATGGAAAAACAATATAACAAGGTGAAACTACTCCTACTAGACTGTATAGGCTACAAATAAGCAGCCTGGAACAGAAATGGGTTATCTGTTTTGGAGTTGACCAATGAAGTCTCATAGTCTCCTCAAACATTGTAATATTGTAGGCTATTGCCAATACTCAACGTTGAAAAGCTGTATCATATTTTTTATTTAATATTTAATTTATTTATTTATTTATTTATTTATTTATTTACACTCCTGATTTTATTTTTCTCCCGGTTCACCCTTTGACTTTTCCACATCCCATACCACCTCTCTGCCTCCCTCTCTCAACTAGGACATCTCCACCACCCACCACCCACCACCCACCCGAGCAGACCTTTAAACTCCCTGGTGCCTCCATTTTCTTGAGGTTAGGTGCATCTTCTCTGACTGAACCCAGATGCTCTAAGATCAAGAATTGATAAATAGTTGGCAGTTTGTTTGAGTTAGTTTTATATATAGCAACTTTGCTGAAGTTGTTTATCAGGTTTAGGAGTTCTCTGGTGGACATTTTGGGGTCACTTAAGTATACTGTCATATCATCTGCAAATAGTGATATTTTGACTTCTTCCTCTCCAATTTGTATCCCTTTGACCTCCTTTTGTTGTTTAATTGCTCTGCCTAGGACTTCAAGTACTATATAGAATAAGTAGGGAGAGAGTGGGCAGCCTTGTCTTGTCCCTGATTTTAGTGGAATTGCTTCAAGTTTCTCTCCATTTAATTTGATGTTGACTACTGGTTTACTGCATATTGCTTTTACTATGTATAGGTATGGGTCCTGAATTACTGATCTTTCTAAGACTTTTACCAAGAAGGGTTGAATTTTGTCAAATGCTTTCTCAGCATCTAGTGAGATGATCATGTGTTTTTTTTTTTTCTTTTGAGTTTGTGTATATAGTGGATTACATTGTGGATTTCTGTATATTGAACCATCACTGCATTCATGGGATAAAGCCTACTTTATCAGGATGGATGATTGCTTTGATGTGTTCTTGGATTATGTTTGCAAGAATTTTGTTGAGCATTTTTGCATCAATATTCAAAAGGGAGATTGATCTGAAGTTCTTTTTCTTCATTGGGTCTTTGTGTAGTTTAGGTATGAATGTAATTGTGACATCATAGAACAAATTGGGTAGTGGTCCTTCTGTTTCTATTTTTTGGAATAGTTTGAAGAGAATTAGTATTGGGTCTTCTTTGAAGGTCTCATAGAATTCTGCACTAAAACTATCTGGTCCTGAGCTTTTTGTTTGTTTGTTTTATTTTCATTTTGTTTTGTTGTTATTATTGTTGGGAGACTTTTAATGACTGCTTTTATTTCTTTAGGAGTTATGGGACTATTTAGATGGTTTATCTGATCCTGATTTAACTTTAGTACCTGGTATCTGTCTAGAGAGTTGTCCATTTCATCCAAATTTTCCAGTTTTGTTGAGTATAGGCTTTTGTAGTAGGATCTGATGATTTTGTAATTTCCTCATTTCTGTTGTTATGTCTCCCCTTTCAGTTCTGATTTTATTAATTTGGATACTGTCCTGTGCCCCCTGGTTAGTCTGGCTAAGGGTTTATCTATCTGGTTGATTGTCTCAAAGAATAAGCTCCTGGTTTTTCTATTCTTTGTATAGTTCTTTTTGTTTCTACTTGGTTGATTTTAGCTCTGGGTTTATTTCCTGCCATCTAATCCTCGTGGGTGTATTTGCTTCTTTTTGCTCTAGAGCTTTCAGTTGTGTTGTCAAGCTGCTAGTTTATGCTTTCTCCACTCTGCACAGAGCCTAACCAACCAAAGACAAAAGTGCATTGCTTTTGATAATGCATATTCCATGTTGGGTAAGGAAGGCATTGTTGTCAGAACTACCTTAGCAAGCTCATTCTTGTTTATGAAATAAAAAAATGGAGAGATGTAGAGAGCTTTGGGGGCTACTTGGCAGGAATCTGACATTGGCCAAGGACAAGAAAATGGGGTTCATGCAGGAATCTGACATTAGGCTAGAACAAAGATGTAATTTCAGGTGGGAATCTAATTTTAGGCTAGAATCAAAATGAAATTTCAGACAGGAATCTAAATCTTAAGCTAGAACAAAGAAGTAGGCTTCAGGCATGATAATGACTTTAGACTAGGACTGAGAAGTAGGCTCAGGTACTTTGATTATCCTGATAAGCCCTTAGAAACAGTGATCATGGGAGTGATCATGTGACTTTGTTTATTAGCTTGCTTGTTCTTTGACTATTTGTGTTTATTTTCTTGCTTGTTCCTTGACTATTTGCATCTATTGCATTGCTAATTCCTCAACCTAGAACTGATGTTAATACTTCCAGGTAATTAAAATGGTATAAAAGCAGATTTGGAAGAAATAAAAAAAATAAAAATAAATAAAGAATTGATAAATGGGACCTCATAAAACTAGAAAGGTTCTGTAAGGCAAAGGACATAGTCAATAAGACAAATTGGCAACCTACATATTGGGAAAAAATCTTCACTAACCTCACATCCGATAGAGGACTAATATCCAAAATATATAAAGAACTCAAGAAGCTGAACACCTAGAAAACCAAACAACCCAATCAAAAAATGAGGTATAGAACTAAACCAGGAATTTACAACAGAGTAATTTCAAATAGCTGAGAAGTACCTAAAGAAATGTTCAAAGTCCTTAGTGATCAGAGAAATGCAAATCAAAACAAACCTGAGATTCCACCTTACACCAATCAGAGTGGCTAAGATCAAAACTTCAGGTGACAACACATGTTTGTGAAGCTGTATCACATTTAATTGAACAATAATCTTCTCTGTTCAACAGCTTCTCTCTCTTTTTCTTCCCCCCTTCTTCTTCGTCTTCGTCTTCGTCTTCTTCTTCTTCTTCTTCTTCTTCTTCT
>NW_021604841.1:1582828-1587634 GCF_004785775.1 Grammomys surdaster
CGTCTTCTTCTTCTTCTTCTTCTTCTTCTTCTTCTTCTTCTTCTTCTACTTCTTCTTCTACTTCTTCTTCTTCTTCTTCTTCTTCTTCTTCTTCTTCTTCTTCTTCTTCTTCTTTTTCTCTTTCTCCTTCTCCTTCTCCTTCTCCTCCTTCTCCTCCTCCTCCTCTTCCTCCTCCTTTTCCTCCTCCTTCTTCTTCTTCTTGGATGGGTCACACTTTATTTTTTCTCAAAACTTTTAATATTTTACTATTGGCTTTTTTGCATTTTTTCTAATTTAAGCAGTTTTTAAAAATATTTGTTCTGAGAAAAATTGTCCCATATGTGTCTATATTGCATATATCATCACTGAATTACTATTTAGTGATTGAGCAATAGTTTTAAAGACAAAAGTCATCGTTATGTAAAAATCCTCTCTGGGCATGACATGCTTCTGTTCTCTTGAACTCTCATAACTCTACTGAAAAAGATTGGGCCAATTTACTATCTGTTATTGGGAGAGCCCACCATTTCCTAGGGATTTATAAATAAGTAAAAGTTGCTAGGAGACAGAAAGATCTCTCTCAATGTTTCAGTCATGCATCACTGACTATGCTCCTACAAATGACCTTTCACTCACACCTTAGAAGTAACTGTGATTGTGATTAAACTTCAGCAATCTCAACATTGTTGAAAAAATTTGTTCATTTCATTCATTGCTTCCCTATCTAGATAGCCTCTGAAAAAGTTCAAAAGCCAATCATTGGGTCATAAAGTCACTCAAAGTCTTTATTTAATATTTTAGGTACAGTCTTGCATCCTGTCCTCACATTGTGTCATTGTGTCATCATATAAACAAGAGTCTAATAACAGTTTTGATGCCCCCCAATGCTTCTTTGATGACATGGGGTACCATTGTGATAGATGTGATCAACTCTACAGTTCTGAAAATTAGCTTAATTGAAATACAGTGTACCTTTATCATGGTTAAAATTCTCACAAGACAATATGCAATAGTGTCCTTGTGCTTACTACCTGATAAGCCTCAACTCTGCTGTATGTATACAATTGCTAAGACATGTATCAAAGGTGTAATTAATTACTGATTGGATGAGAAAATTAAAATGGAACATTTTAAGGGAAATATATAACCCTCCTTGTAGTCTCATCTCTACCAGCATATTTTCCTATCCATCAAAGCTCTATTCTCAGTCATCATTGGGAGAGTAAGTCTACTATACAGTATTGGCATTATGCTTCAAAGCATAGGAGTATGTGGTTCACATACTAAATGATACACTATTGGTGAAAACTATTTTTTTTAACAAATAGATATGAATTCAAAATAACTTCTTAGTTAGTGGTGGAACTTTGTCACCACTCCCACTTTTCTGTATGAGATATTGTATAGCTTGAGCTTGTACAGGACTTTGGCATCCTGTCACTCACTCTGTGAGTTCATGGACACCTGCCTTGTGTCTGGATGACACTGCTTCCTTGGAGTCATCCAGCACCTCTGACTTCTACACTATTTCTACCTTATGTGAATAAGAAATTTTTAAAATTAAAAAAAAAACTTTTAACGTTATTTCCACTTAAATTTCCTCAACAATGTCATGGACAAAAGGGTTCTAATATTCAAAAAGCCATCAGCTACAACTGAGCAAAGCATATGAAAAGTCCTGAGTCTGTAATAAGGCATGACTTATTTGTGCAATAGAAAGGAACATCTAAGAGGCATCAAATGATCTTTACCAGCTCCTGGAAACTTACCTTTTACTCTTATCTTTCTTTCCTTAAATGTCTACAGCCTCTTTAATTCCATTTAGCTTAAAAACTGAGTGCTTATAGGTAGGGCACACTTTGGTTGAAAGGTTTTGTGAGTTGGTTGATGCCCTTATCCTTCCACTGGAAGTACTGTCTGGTTACTAGCAGTGACCACTTCAAGATCCATATCCCCCCATGGCTAGGAATCTCAACTAGAGTGTTCCCTTAGACCATCTGAGTCCTCTCCCCATCCCAGTTCTCTGGCAAGTCTTAGAGATTGCCTCCCTTAACCAATCTTCCTTTTCTGCCCCTACTCTTCCTACATATGATGACACCTCCCTTCCCCATCCCCTCTTCCACCCAGCACCCTCCTTCCGTTGGTCTTGGATAACTATTTTATTTCCTACTCTGAGAAAGGTTCAAACATCCTCTTTTGGTCCTTTCTGGTTATTTGTCACCTTTGAGTCTGCTTATTATAGCATGGTTATCCTGTTCCTTTGAGCTAACATCCATTCATAAGTGAGTACATACAGAGAGAAAGCTAGAGCAAAGACTGAGGGAATGACTGACCAGTGACTGCCTCAAATTGAGACATATCCTATGTGCAAGAACCAATCCTTGATACAATTAATGAAACTCCATTAGGCTTGCAGACAGAAAACTAGCATAACTGTTCTCTGAGAGTACTTACCCAGCTTCTAATGGAAAGAGATGAAGAGATTCACACCCAAAGATTAGATGGAGCTCGGGGAGTCTTACTTTTGAGTTGGAAGGAAGACTGAGGGAACTGAAAAGTACAGGGACTCTGTGGGAAGACCAAGAGAGACAACTAAACATGGGGATCAGTCTGGACCAATGGAGGGCTGACAGAGACTGAATCACCAAACAAAGAGCAAGGCATGTGTACCTAGAAGCCCTGCACATAAGTAGCAGATTAGCAGCTTGGTTATCATGCAGGTGTCCAAAACAACTAGAGCAAAAGCTATACCTAAGCCTCTTGCCTGCCTGCCTGTCTGCCTGTGGATTTCATGCCCTTAAATGGACAGCCTTGTCTGACCTTAGTGGAAAAGAATGTGCCTAGTCTAGCAGTGAGTTACAGGGAGGGGAGTGTACACCCAGAGGAGGGCTTCCCCTTCTCAAAAGGGAAGAAGAAGGGGGTTTCAGGAAGGACTTTTGTGAGGGGGTACTGGAAGGAAAAGAAGGGATGATACTGGGTTGTAAATTAATATATACAAAACAAAACAAGCAAACAAAAAACAAAACAACTACAACAAAAACAAGCACTATTTGTAACAACCCATGAATAAACTCCTGAGTTTATCAGTCCTCACCAACAATATAAATACTCTACTGAGTCAACTGGATCCTCAGACATTTGATCTCAAAAATCTTTGACTGTGGCCTTTCACACTGACAGTTTATGTGTATACAAATTTCTTGGATGTTTCATCTCTTCCTTGAATACTCAATTAATTTTGATACATGATTCTTCTGTGAGGACCAGAGTCACATTATAACCCTCTCAATCAGTAGTTGCTTTCTTGACCCAGGAGAGCTGGGACTCCCATAGATAGACATGATGACAGCATTTCCTCCAAAGCTGCCCACTCTTCTCACTGAAAACCCCAGATTGGAAGAGCAGACCATTATGTTTTCTTGATCACTATACATAGTATTTAAAATAGTATACTCTTTTGTAGTTGAGTATAGATTTCCTATTGACTATTTTTGACTCATTCCCCAAAACTAGTGTTCATGTATTTCTATCCTATTTAATTATTTATTTTATTAATGAAAAATAATATTTATATTTTTAGCAGAATCTCCATCTGAATTTCAAGTTGATTTGGTGCTCATGATCCTATTGCCTGAGCCTCCAGAGTATTGAAATAACACATTTCAATACAGCTTCATCATTCCTGAGTTGTATATTTCAGATGAGGATGATTGATGATAGTTATGATGATAATAATAAACTTTTAATAGAGAATGTGGCCATGCTCCAGTGGATGTTCCTAACCAATAGCCCGACTTGTACTGAGTTAGTTTATAAATGTACTAATATGCAGAGAATGAAACAAATATGATTTAAAATTTGTTACTTGGGCTTTTCATAACTTGATAGGTTTAAAAACTGTTTTATGCTTTTAGATCAATACTCAGGGGAAGTGATTCCTGAATATTCTTAGTAAACTCCAGATGGTTCTGGAACTGCAAAGTATTTGATGAGAGCATTTATGGATTAACTCCTTTAAAAGATATGGCAGTGCAGCACGCAGTCTGATATCTGCCAGGCTGACCCTGATTCCACTAGTGTCAGTTGACCTTTCTCTCCCTGTCACCCCATGACCTCCATTTTAATTGGGTTTTCAGCCCTGACAACAGACATCTGTTTCACAATCTGCCGTAATCTCAGGGCTATGTGCCTTTAACTGATCACATCTAAAGCTCATCAAAGTGATACATTTAGATGAACCAACAGAAAAGCTTTTACTAAATCAGGGCAGGAGGGGTCACATTTAATAAAGCTATCAACTAATTCTCCACAACTAATATGCGTTGTTATAAAAATCTGAATTCAAGTTATAATATATTGACAAAATGAAATAAAATGTGTATTTAGAAATTCATTCATTTTATTGAAATACCTTACTAAATGCTTTGTGCCCCAGTACTTGCAAAGTAATTTGCACCCAGAACTTTGGCACTTAATGGATGACCTGGGCTAATACATTTGAATTAAATGAAAGGAAAAATGATTATTTAACCTGAAAACATTAACCATAGATAAGAAACAAGTTGATGGCAGTTCAGAGGAATGAACAACAAGGAAGTGAGCTCAAACTGTTAGACCAGTTTAAGACATTTGTTTCTTAAATAGTACTACTGTATCTCCCTAGAATTTTCTTAATAGGCCCACAGCTAGGCTTGAGGTTAATCCAGACTTGATCTGAAGGTGACAGAAACCTTTAGGAAACAAAACTTGTGCACTTCTTCTTCTACTTCTTCTTCTTCTTCTTCTTCTTCTTCTTCTTCTTCTTCTTCTTCTTCTTCTTCTTCTTCT
>NW_021604841.1:1587644-1658098 GCF_004785775.1 Grammomys surdaster
CTTCTTCTTCTTCTTCTTCTTCTTCTTCTTCTTCTTCTTCTTCTTCTCCTCCTCCTTCTCCTTCTCCTTCTCCTCCTCCTCCTCCTCCTCCTCCTCCTCCTCCTCCTCCTCCCCCTCCCCTTCCCCTCCTCCTCCACTCCCTCTCTTTCCCTCCCTGCTACTCCCATTTTCCCCTCTCCATCTCTGTCTCTCTTACTTTTTCCACTGCCATCAAGTTAGAAACTTGTAACATTTGTTCTTCCTACTATGAAGTTCTGTACATCCAGATGCACACTAAAGGTGTCAACTTGGCGATAAATAAAACTATGAGCCCAAACCCTTCCCACTTTTAAGTTAATTATCTAGGTACTTTGATACAGTAACTGCAGCTTGGCTAGCCTGTCTCTGGAGATGAGAAACACTGAGCTAAAGTAGCAACAAGTCCTTATTTTAAGTCCATTATTCTTACCAAGTATAGAGATTCTGCCTTTGTGCCTAAGTGTGTCAATATGAACATTTATTATGTGGGGTTAGCTATTATTTAATCCTAAAAAGTAAGCTATCAGTCTGCTCTTTTCAGTTAATGGTCCCTTTACAATTTCTCTTCATCACTGGGAGTCCTTTGGATTTTCCTTTGTACCATATTTCTTCTTAATATCTGCATTTGGGGAAGTTCGGAGGTAATGTCCAGGACACTACAGTCCCTCATTGGCTTCTATTTATAGCTAGGATTTCCAAATAGCAAATGATTTATTTTCTTTTTTAAACATATTTTTAAATGTCCGGAAACATGTTTTGGTTATAATACTGAGAAGAAAATAAATGTTACTGTGTTCCCATGGTCCTTCATCCTGGAGATTGAATCCAGGGCTTCACACAAGCTAGGTAAATATTCTACCACTGGGATGAATCTGTAGACTTTTTAAATTTTATATTTTGAGAGCAGTTCTCATTAAATTCCTTAAACTACCTTTGAACTTGCTCTATAGTCCATTTTCATTTCTAATATGAGTTTTCCTTTCCTTGACCTTCTAAATAGGTGGAGTCACATGCCTGTTCCCCAAATTCTTGTTCTGACTCTGAAACTTAAAAATCACATATGCCCTGGTGATGTCCCCATTTGCATCCTAAAACTTGCTCCTATGCACCAGATATATTTCACTGCTTGGCATAATTCTCATAGTCACTCAAAGCTTACCACATATAAAGTATGATTTCTAAGTGTTTCTCTGAAAACATTAATCACCACTCAGCTCATCAATAAATGTCACCATTATCTATCACATTCTCAGCCCTGAATATAAGTCATTTCTCACTTCTTATTACCTGTATATTCTATACATAAACTGTTGTTTAGGTTTCCCTTTGAAATATTATCTGAAATTCTAAAATTCTTCAATAGCCTCATATCAATCATCAATCTGAGTCTCATTAAGCACCAAGACAGGCAACAACCTCCTAATTCTCCTTTGCTTTCCATTCCTCTCAACTGTAACCATCCATACTAACTTAAAATAATAAGTAGAACTTTCATGTTTTACTTAAGGGCAATAAAAAGTGAACACTATGGGTTCATATGTTAAATAATATTCTTCCTTTATTAATTTACATAGTGTATATTTGATGGTGTGACTAGTAATCTAATTACAGAGATTTCATAACCTCTCCCCACTAAAGCCTACATTAAACATTTTTCCTTCATCTCTTAGCATCCTTATTTTTTAATATTAATCAATTTTATTTTTAAATAAATGTATATTAACATACAATTACATATATTTAGAGCAGCTCACTTATTTGTCCATTTGTAATCGAATAAGTGTCTTCAAAACACAAGAGATTTTGTCTCTCATCTGCTGCAACCATGCTTTCGAATAGCCTTGCAAAATTTCCAATCCTTCACTTTGATATGTAGGGCTAGCAGGCCAGCTACATCTCTGTGACTAGCACTTTGCTTCCTGGCTACAGACCCAAGTACAAAACTCATACCTGTGTCTGGGAATCCATACTTGCATTCTTCCTCTGAGAGAGACCCTTTCTCAGAATATCTACATGGATTACATCCTCATTTCATACCAGTGATCTTCACATCTCTAAGTGCCTTTCAAACCAGCAGCCTGTGTTCCTGAATCATGGCCCTGTTTCCTTATCTTCCCACATCTCTCCCCTACAAGCTGCACATCTACCAGATTTGTTTAGAATTTCCCACTTCTCAAGTAGAAGGTTGATTTTAAAAGGCTTTGCAGATATCTTCTCCATTGAATATATTCCAAGAACATATAAAATGTAGATCTTAACAAATTATGGAACACAGGGAATATTTGTCAAATGAAATAAGTTACTCAAAAGACATTACATCAAACAATTACTGGTTTTGCATATGTCATGTATTTTCTAAAAATAGTTTTGTATCTCCCACCTTCTATAATTTAATGTAGGTGATGTCTTTGACTAAGTATGATTCACAGTAACTTTATTGTATATTTTTGTCACTTGAAAAACAACAAGCAGGCTATAATAATTTATATAATTTTAATCTACCAGTGCTATTTATCTCCCTGCTGGTGGATCTCTGATAGTTTGCACAGACGATGACAGATGCTATTTCATAACCTCAAATCAGAAACTATTTTTACTACATTCTAGCAATCAAACTAAGAATCTGTTATAATATAATTAAACTTTATCATGAAAATTATTTTATTATGAAAATTGAATTTTCTTATAAAGATGGACTATGAGAGTTTCATCTTAACTTTCCTCTTGTAGCAAGAATTTCTTTATACTAGATACATACATTATCCGTCATAATCATCACAGCAACATAAATGTAATTGCAAGGAAGACAAATAGACATAGTAGCTATAGATAGATGATAGATAGATAGATAGATAGATAGATAGATAGATAGATGCATAGATAGACAGTTGGCCTAATGATAAATAAATGATAGACTATTTGACTAATAAATAACCCATTTCTAAAGAATATCTTTGTTCCAGTTTACAGAATGGTAGCCAACACAACAAGATGTCTCAGAAAGTACATCAACTCCCAGCATAAGACCAACTATGCCATAAAGTAAATTTTAATGGAGAAAATAAAAGAAAATTTTACAAGGAAACAAAGCCTCATCTATTCTTATATATTCATGAGAGATGTATCTTTGAAAGGTACACCAGGGAAATTTATCTGGCAGGTTCCAGTTTCCCATTTAGTTCTCATTCTTCTGGTGAGCTGAAAGATCAGCGAATAAAGACTCTGAAAGAACACTGAACTGTGGAAATGGCTACACTCACACACAACAGCTGCTAAGTACTTTCTATCCTCCTGAAGATTAGATGAATAACTAAACTGTTATCCTAAATTTGACAAGAGTGAACTTTTAGACAGAAGTTGACAGAAAAACATCAGTTTCTACAGAAAATCCTCATTCATATTTCTTCATATGTGTCATTTGATATTTCCTCTTATCAAATACTTTCATTTAACTAGATTCTGAGAGTTCTTGTTTCAGATTGAATCTGAAATATTAGACAAGGAGAGTATCCCATGGGGGCAATTTTCTATGAAACCAATTGCCAGAAAAGATTCATGAAACTTTTCAAAGGTTAAGGTATTACCGTTATCAGGAGCACTCGTACTCGAAAACAGAATGAATCAGTTTTTCAGATGATACTTCAACTTAAATGTATGATTATCTCACATGAACTTACATTCATTATCAGAATGATAAGAGCAAACTTAGTTTAAAATGCACCATAAATCATGTAGTAGTAGTCAGATCCAAATCAAGATAAATAAGATTTCTAACACACCATAGTTCATGGTCAAGGAAGACATAGATCAAGATCTATTACCTTCCTTAAGGACTTCTGTCTTGATAAAGAGATAGAGCCACAAGATAGTATCCCTAACATTACCAGTGAAGGATGTCATCATTACTTAGACATTACCCAAACATCTTAAGAAGTTAAAGAACATTTAAAAAAAACAAGCGATTTTTGAAAAAATCACACATTGATTTCTGCAGTGGCTGAATTGTTTGCAATATTACCGACAGTGAATGGAGGTTTCTGTTCCCTAACAACAACCTTGCCAGATGTTGTCAGTAGTTTTCTTGTTCTTAGCCATTATGACAGAGGTAAGATGAAACCTAAAGTAGTTAGAACGGAATTACTCTAACTGCTAAACATGCTTTTGAGACAGTTCTTAGCCACTGTTATTTTTTCTGTTATTTAGGTTATTTTTGCTATTGTTAGTTTTTTTTTGGGGGGGTTGTTGTGTTTGTATCTTTGCTTTTTAATTTCCTATTATATTCTGGATATGAATCATCTATCAAATATATAATTAGCAAAGACTTTGTCCAGCTCTTTGTGCTTTCTTTTCTCTTGATTATTTATTGTACAAAAGTCTTTTTTTTGTAGTGTTATAAAGTCTCATTTGTCAAGTGTATATTTTAATTTCTGAGCCAACTGAGTCCTACTTAGAGCATACTTTCCTACATCTGTGGTTTATAAGATATTGCTCATGGATTTTCCTACCAGCTTCAGTGTTTGAGGTTTCATACTGAGATCTATGATACATTTGGAGTTATCTGTTGTGTAGGGTGATGAATATTAATCTAATTTTATTCTTCTACATATTGATATCTTGCCAGCATCATTTGTTTTAGATGCTGTCTTTTCTCCATTGTCTATTTTTGTCATCAATGTCAAAATATCAGGTATCTGAAGTTATGTACACTGATGTTGGATATTTTATTTTGTTTCATTGATCTACATGTCGGATTTTGGGCTAATAGTATGGCATTTTTATTACTGTATAAATTACATTGAAATCCAATATAGTAATCCCTCCAGCATTAATTTGTTTTCAAGATTGTTTTGGGTATTGGGTAGTTTATTATGTAAGAATTGTATAATTTTCCTATTTCTTTGAAAAATTTCCTGGGGATTCTGATTGTGATTATATTGAATCTATAAACTGCTTTTAGTAGGATCATCTTTCTCATACTATGAATTCTACTAATCAATGAGTATGAGAAAGTCTTTCCATTTTCAAGTATCTTTATTAATCTCTTGATTCAGACATTGAAAGTTATCATTGTAAAGGTCACTTTTCATTCTTAGTTGAATTCCTAAATATTTTTTCAGGCAATTTTGAATGGGCGTTTTCATCTGCCCTTTATCAAAATGTTTCTATATGGAAAGACTAAAGATCTTTAAAAGTTAATGTTGTAGCCTACCAATTTTCTAAAGCTGTGGAGAATTCCAAAAACTCTGAGAGTCACTCTGTTATCTGAGCAAGCTGTCCGACTCCATAACATATGTCCAATGGATTTGACATCCTGCCCAACAGAATCTTGAAGGCCATGTTCATTGCTGCTCTATCTACAACAGCCAGAAAACTGAAGCAACCTAAATATCCTTGAGCTGAGGAACAGGTGATGAGAATATGGAAAATTTTCAACACTATAAAATAGCATTCGGCTATAAAGAAAAAAATCATGAAATTTGCTGATAAATGTAAAGAACTAGAAAATATTATACTGAGTGAGATATCCAAAATCCAGACACCATCTTTCTTATTTTGTGAATCTTAGCTTTGAGTCTTTACATATGAGTTTATTATCTGGAGTGTTAGAGTAATTGCAGAAACGAGGAAAGTAAAAAATGACTGTGGTGGGTGGGATGGAGGAGACCACGTTTGGCGCGTATATAAGTATAAAAATATTTCCCTTATTTCCTCATTATTTTACAAAATCACTTTTTGTAATATCTATGCTATATTATTATTATTGTTATCATTATTATTATTATCATTATTATTATTATTATTATAAATTTATGTTATAGATTTTATGTACATCAATTTGGTCTCAAATTAACTACACAGCTAAGAATGCCACAGTGCCTGTCTTATGAGGTGCTAAAGCTGAAGCTTGGATCCGTGCCTGCTATTACCAAGTACTCTTCTAACTGAACTACTTCTGTCCCATATCTTTTCTTTTCTTTTAAATTTAGATTTAGTTTTCTTCTAAAAAGTAACATAGATCATGTACTGGTGAAAATAAGTAAGACAATATGTTATATTCAATGTAAAATATCCTTAGAACAATTCCACTAAAAGGGATGCAGAATGTGACTATGTTCGGAAAGAATGAATTGCTCATGAGAATGTGATGAATGAGTAGTTTTAATACATCAGGACTAATGTGGTAAAATAAGAAGAAAAGAAAACCTTGAGGAAAGAACAAAGAATGAAAAAGGTATGCTGGTTAAACCACTCAAGGCATTTTTCAAGAAGTGAAATACAGCCATCATAGCTAGGAACCAGAAAGAAAGGAAGAGGTTGCTTCCTGTCTGGATTCTAGTCTGGGGCACACTATGCCGTGGAAGCCTCTAGCCTCCTCTCCTGTCATTACTGTTCATTAGGCTGTCAGCAAATCTCAACTTCTCTCTGTTTCCTGAGTGCTTTATGTACGATTCTTGCAGATCTTTGCATTTATTTGCTTTCTTTTGGAATGTCCATATGGTACATCCATTATCTGCCTTTAAGGCTTTTATATTTTGAGTTGAAGGTCAGTGTGTCATGGAGGCTTTTGCTTATGTTAATTACCATATATATTCACTATTTCCTTACGTTTCCTTATCCTGCCCTGATTATCTTTATATAAACTATGATATTTCTTATTGTTACTACTGTTGTATACATCACATAACTACAATTAAGAGTGCTTTATTAGAGAAGAATTGTTAATATCACATTTTTGATAAATCATCATGGATTTAAATCTAATCCAGCACAAAACACATAAATATATTTTAAATGCAATTTAAATAAACTTAATGACAAAAGAAAAAATATCAAGCAAGTATAGCAATGAGAGGGATTAGGTCTTTATTCATAATCTCTATCATCATGTTATGTTTGAAAAATCAAAACAAGAGATAGCTTGACATTTAAGAGGATGTACTATTCTTACACAAGAGATTTTTTTTTTATCAAGAACACACCTAGTAGCTCAAAACTGCTTCCAACTCCATCTCTAAGTCAATGTAATTCCTGTGGTTTTCCCAGTTATGTTGTGTGCATTTAGATTCACATAAACCATCTACAGACACATATACATTGGTAAAGTACATATATTTAAAAAAAATCAGTCCTAAAATATAGAAAATAGCTAAAAGTAAGTTAAAAGAGGATGAGAACAACATTGACTGATTGAGAATACAAATTCACTGTGGGCCAACTCAATTCAGGAAGTAAGTGTAGAATAAAAACTCTTAACTGATATAAGATTCATAAGCAAGTTTTTTAGTAAAAACTTCAAAAATCACTGTGATATTAATAAATGTATATATTAATCACTATGTTTAACATATTTAATTGGAGTTTTCTGAAAAAAATTTTAACCATAAGAATCGTTCTACATGTATTTCACCATGTCAGATATGGGGCCCTCCCTGAAAACAATTGTACAAGCTGATCTACCTTCAAGAGAATGGATATGTGGATGGAAAAAAAGTCTTCTTTGACAGTATTCATCATATTGTGTATTTATCCATGTTGTTAAACAAATATATCTAAAAATGATAGATCATAGTCACAAAAATAATTTTACCTTTACTAACTTTAAATATTTAGTGTTCAAATTCAACATAAATATTTATATTACCTTGCTTGTTATATATTGCTACCATAATTTTCATCATATGTTGGAACTTTTTCTTTTACCTACCCACTTTGTACATATAAAATGTAAATTATTCAATATGTCTATTTTAGGATTTGGAAGAAATTTGGTGTTAGATTCCACATAAAAATAAAATGTAATTGTCTCTATTTAATAATAGACTTGTGGGATACTTTAAATAGTTTTCATTTAAAGACTCATTTATTTCCCTTAGGTATTTTTGAATTCCCAGTTATTGCTGCTACAATGAAGATTAATGTAGTCAGCTCCAGAGTCATAGCTAGGATGGAATTATAAATGAACTATTTCCACAGCATTAGGGTTCATAACTAAGTGAGTATATACATTTTGAACGCTGTAGCCTATTCAAATACTCTTCATAAATACATTCAATATACATTATATACAATGTATTATTGCAAGAATACAATGAATGCTTCCCTTAGCATTTTACTTCTTATATTTGCTGAACTTTTAATGGAAATGTAGTGTGATTATGCTTGTATGTTGTACTTTTGTATGTGTGTGTGGTGTATGTGCATGGATGAGGTAGGTGTATGTACCCGCGCATGTGCAGAGACTAGAGGAGAACAAGTGACCTGCTCGATCAGTTTGTACAATTTAGTAAGGTGCCTCATTGAACTCAGTTCTATATTTATTGTCATAAAACCACAATGATCCTTCTAACTTAATTCCCTGAGTTGTTTAAGTTATAGGGCTATGTCTGACTTTTCATGTAGGTTCTGAAGATTTGAAATCACAGCTTCATTCTTTTACAGCAACCACTCCTACTCACATAGCCTTATCTTCAGCCTTCAGAAGTTTTGCAACTCCATTGGAAGAACAACAAATATCAACCAACGAGAAATCTCAGAAATCCCAGGAACTAAACTACCAACCAAAGAGTACACATGGTGGAACCCATGGATCCAGCAATCTATGTAGCAGAGGATAGCCTTGTCAGGCATCAGTGGGAGTAGAGGTCCTTGGTCCTGTGAAGGCTTGATGACCCAGTGTAAGGGAATGCCAGGGCAGGAAGGCAAGAGTGGGTGGGTAGGGGAACACCCTCATAGAAGCAGGGGAGGGGGGATGGGATAGGGAGATTCTGGAAGGTGGGGAACCGGGAAAGGGGATAACATTTGAAATGTAAATAAAGAAAATATCTAATTAAAAAAAAGAAATAGAACAATTGCTCTTTCTAGTATTGTATAGTAACTGCAAAGACTAATACACTGGTAGATCATCTCTGTTGGCTCTTTAAAGATGATAGCTGAATATATGACATGACAATATACTGTTAAGGCTGATGAAGCCTCACCATGACCAAAGGAGGGACCCAGAACCACCAGCTGACACAGGACCATTAAAACTGCACACTGATAAGGAAAAACAAGAAAATGTACATGCTAGCGAAAGCCTATGAAAACCCTGACATTGAGGTCAGGAAGCACATTGTAAAACATAAATTCCAGGACCATATGTGTCCTTATACTTAAAATATGTCTGTAGAAAGGTTCAAAGAAATTAAATATTATAGCTTACAGACAGAAAATTTTGTAAACTACAACTTATTTCTCCCTTGCAAATCATTATATTCATTCTCTGTTAGAATATTGCTTCCACAGTTAATTCCCTTTGAGAGTGAGAAAAATGCAAAGAAATACTTAAAATCATTGCGTATATTAAATTACATAAAATCCAGAAAGCTGTGGACTATATAGAAGTGTAATACTGTCAACTATAAATAATGCCTTAAGTGTGTGGATATAAGCTATACTGAAATAGTTAAAGGACTATCAAACCAATTCATGAAAAGCAAGGTAGATGTGGGTAATGTCTACATAGTATTAATATCAACAGTCACTCAAGGGGGAAAGACACTTCTTAATCTTGGTTTCAAAGGATCTTGAATAGGATTTATTGTTAAATTCTTATAATCTGTTTAAATCTGACAAATTTCTTCCAATATGGTTTTAAAAATCACTCATTTTTAAAGGTTAAAGTTTCTTCAAAATGTGCCTTTTGGGACTTGAAGAATTCATATTTGGATTTAAATGAGCTTCTGGCAATATTAGTGTTAGTCTAAAATCAGTAACCTTCTGTACCATTGCAGACCAGTCTCACTGAGAGAACCAAGTACTTACAGTATTCCCATTTTATTTATCAGTTAGCTGTCTGATTAAGAAGTTCAATGACATTAAATATGTTTTTGAAATTCTTTCAGCAAGAATAAGGAGATATTACAAAATAAGGTGATAATTGAGACTTATTTACCTGGTTGTATACCCAATAAACTCTTCTTTGTCTGAGTCAGAGACCTGGAAATGGATGTTAATGATGTAATTGACCAATAATACCTGATGTGTCACGTGACTAACACAAGTTTATGTGTACACGCAAGCTTTCTATGTTGTGAACGAGCTTTCTTCATTTAGGAATCAATTTATTTCTCTCCAAACTTAATGTATTTTACACACACACACACACACACACACACACACACACACACACACTATGAGAGAGACAGAGAGGGAGAGAGGGAGAGAGAGAGAGAATTTTCTAACATAAATACAAGGTTAGGCAGTTTCAAGAAGCAAACATAATATAGTTTAATTACATAAAAATTCTTGATATAAAATATTTTCTGCAAACATATTTTTGTTTATTGTTAAAGTCTTATATGCCTACATATTTTATGTAGAACATAAATATTTTTGAAGTCCGTCAATATAAGGACTCAAACTACAAATCAAGAAATCCAAAAACAGAGGAATGTGATACTTGTTAACAAATTTATTACTTTAAGCTGTAATTATAAAATGTAAATTAGTGACTTGGGAAATATTTCAATCTATAAAATGCTTGCCTCATATCATCGTTGATTGTCCATATAAAAAACACTGGGTGGGATGACTTGTGATCAGAATTCCAGGACTCAGAGGAGTCTTGGGGTTCTCTGGACAAATAAAATAGCTGAACATGTTAGGTCCAACCCTATGAGAGGCCATGCCACAAAGCAATAGGTACATGAGGAACTGCACTCAAAACTGCTGGGTTACCCCTCCCCCCCAGACACACACGCTTGCAAACTTCCAAATGACTATGTACATATATACATTCACAAGAAATCAAAATATAAAATTAAAATAAATTGCCCTTTAACAAAAGAAAAGAAAAGAAGAGGAGAGGAGAGGAGAGGAGAGAAAAGAAAAGAAAAGAAAAAAAAGAAAAGAAAAGAAAAAAGAAAAGGCAAACTTAAGAGAGGAAAGGAGAGGAGAGGAGAGAAAAGAAAAGAAAAGAAAAAAAAGAAAAGAAAAGAAAAAAGAAAAGGCAAACTTAAGAGAGGTAATTCAGTACTCCTGGCAACTAATCACACAAATTTCCAGGTTACTGTCACAGTAATTCTCAGCTGTATTAGACCACCTGAAATGGTTTAACAAAACCCGGGGCAGGAAAGACACAATGTTAAGTCATTTATCTTTTTATTAATCTGATATAAAACAGATGGATTCATAAAGGACTCATCCCAAGTAAAATATACCAATAGCTTTTCTAATGTCCAAAGTCATTTACATTCAAATGTTTCTGGTTCATAAGTTAACAATCAAAATATTGACATTGCACAGTGAGAAAAAATACTTTAAGTATTTATTTACTTTCAATAATAATTTACAAAGAACTTATTGTGTGTCTTATAATATATTTTAATATGTGTGTGAAATCTGTACGTATTTATGGAGTACAATATTTTGTTTCAATATATTTATAATTTATGCAATAATCAAGTCATGAAATGATTATGTAACTCTTGAGACATTTTTAATTTTCTTGTAACAACAGCATTCAAAGTCAATATTGAAATAAAATCTGCATGGTGTTAACTATGCTTATCACTCCGTATCAGTTTTTGTTTACTGTAAAATCAAATATGAAACCCAACACTCTCTCACACACACACACATACACACATACACACACATATGGACACACACCTCATTAGAACTGTAACTCTAGGCATTGATATGCACAGACACAAAATTTAAACTAAGACGTAGTATCAAAATGTTGGAAACTTGGTTCTAGTCTAATCTTTTTTGATAGTCGTTGTTTACCTAAAAACTACTAAAAAGGAGAAAAATGAGCACCATGACATACAGAATACACATTCTTAAGATATCTATTACAACAACTAAGACAGTATTAGCAAGTATGAGCAGACTTGTATAAATTGAACTTTTATATAATGTTGGAGAAAATAAAGATGGGGCATCAAAAGTTACCAATTATCTGGTATTTAAAAGAACGGTGTACAATTTATCCGTTCCATCATCATTGGGGTAAGAGTCCAGTGGCAACAACAATTTTCACATAGTTCTATGATTATCACTGTTTTATTTTCAGGCCTTGAGGAAATATTGTTCCCTCAACCTAGTGAAAGCAGGTATAGAACAGATGACTTCACATACTTGCTCATATAGCATTATTACGATAACAAAGTAGCAGAGGCAACACAAAAGACCACTGAGAGTTGAATGGTCAAAAAACATTGGTTAAAGAAAACCACAGACTATGATTCAGCCTAGGGTGAAAAAGACATTCTTATACATTGTAACCACATATCCTAAGTGAAATAAGCCTACCACAGCAGGTCAGTATTATATGGTAACTATTAGAAATTTTCTATAAAAATCAAATACAAAAATAGGACAGTATTCAGTAGAAAATGAGTATGGGAGAGAGAAGTTAGTGTATGATTAACACAGACTCTCAAATGAAGATGATAAAACTGCTAGAGAAATGGATGGCAATAATTACGTAATAACATGAGAGCTATTGCTACCACAAAACTTATGAACTAAAAATCAGCAAGGTGATAAAGTTTTAATTTATATTCTGCCAAGAGAGGGTGGCAAAAGAACCAAAAAGAAAGGACAAACTTACTAGCAAACAACTTTCAGATTCCTTTGTTAAATCATAGGAAAAAAGGAACTCTGTCATCTTAATAGAAGCTTCAATTTTTTGTTTTCATTTTGTTTCGATTTCATTGTGTTCTTTGAGATTCCAAATACTCCCTTTAAGGTAGCTTAACGATATTAACCTGCTTCTTGACTAAGGTGTGTGAATATCTCATTGGCTGTAATTGTTCAAGTAATCAGACAGCCCATAACTAAGACACGTATAAGCTTCGCCCAGTAGTGCTAGTTTGAAATCTCAGTTACTCAGGAGACTGAGGCAGAAAGACCACAGTTCAAAACCAGACTGGGACACACACACACACACACACACACACACACACACACCAAAACACTGGACACTACGCAAGGCTAGTATAAACAATGTAGTAATAAAATGTCAAAGCACAAAAGGGAAGACAGCTTAGATTGGAACTGAGTGTCATGGCACTTGTCAATTATAGGCAAGATGATGAATTCACTCTCCAGTATTGAAAGCATAAAGAAACATGTGTATGTGTCTTGTTTATATTACATGATTAACCTCTATAGGTAAGAATCTTCTGTTCTTCTTAAAATTAATGTTTTCTGATTTCCATGAAGGTAATTTTATCTGAAAGTCTTTCAAAAATATATTAGATATGTCTTTAATTTATAATTTGAAAAACTGAAAAGAAAAAACATTGCATGATAGGAAAGCCTTTTCCTAGTAGGCATATTTTTTTTTTTTTGCCTGTAAGATGAAAAAATCACATATTTTTTCTTTTAAACTGCATCTTATTTTCCTACATATCATGCATAACGAAATCTAAATAAATAAACACATGATGAATAATTGGCTTTATCCTTTGCCCACCAGATATAAACTATGCTTTTAATTTTCCCTATTCGTTATTCATCTTTTAATATAAATGTTCAATAGGGGTTTAAATCCTTTTCCCAAGCTTCTCTTTTATCTTGTTCCTAATTACCAAGCTTAATTGCTCTAAACCTGTAGACACTCATGAACTTTTTAAAAATTGTTTTCTTTAATTATGATTCTTTCATGAAACAGTGTTGCTGAATGAAAATTAGATCTGACTACTGAGTTATCTCTCTTAAAGACACAACATGAAATAAGATAAATTTATTGAAATATATAACCTTAAAGTATGATTTTCATAGGACTTGTATATATAAGTCATTTGCTACAGTGACTAGATTCACAGTGATCAGTCTTATGTGAAGGTCCATACAATGCACAAATATTACAGTGTGAAGAGTAGAGCCTGGTGTTTCTGAATTTTCAAACCATACACATTCAGATGATGTCAGAGAATAAATCATAATCTTTGACAATTTTCGATTCACACTTTCTTCCCACGTATACAGGTGAAACTCTAATTTGGATATATATTTATATTATAAATTATTTTATTTGTTACATTTCAAATGTTATCCCCCTTCCTTTTCTCCCCTCCAAGAAGGTCCCACCCTATTTTCCTCTCCTTTGCCTCTAAGAGGGTGTTCCCTACTCACCCACCCACTGCTACCTCACCACTCCAGCATCCATCTTCACTGGGACAACAAGTGCCCACAGTATCAAGCATCTCCCCTTCCACTGATGCAAGACAAAGCAGTTCTCTGCTATATATGTAGCCGGAGCCATGGACTGGCCCATGTATACTCTTTAGATGGTAATACCCTTGTAGCTCTGTGGGGTCTGGTTAGTGGATATTATTGTTTGCCCTATGGGGTTGCAAATTTGGATCTGAAGATGACTTTAGTGGTCAGCAACTGAGAGGAATGGTTGATACCCTTCTAGGAGACAAGTTTCTGTCCAGCTCTGTTCAAATGTGGGCAATAAAGAGTGATGCTAAGCAAAACATATACCAAAATTGATAATGTAAATAAACTTTATTTTATGTTTGTGTCTTTAATGATTTTAATGTATAAAAATATAGTTAAAATTATTTCATCAACAATGCAATCAAAGTTGTGGCTAAAACTATGGAGCAGGTGCTAATATGAGAGAGCTATGACATCACAGAAGTATTTATTTACTTTTTAAACATCTAATGATATGTGAAACATCAGAAGCAAAGGTAAAACTACATTGGTTAATCTCAAATATTTTTAAATACCAGTATTTTTTAAGTAGTTACAGAGCGTTAAAGGTATTGTAAATGTTCCTCGTTATGTGGTAGATCCTAGAACATGGATAGAATCTTTAAGGCTAGACATAGCAGACAATTTAAAAATGACCTAAATAGTTCAAAGGTAGCCATGATTATCATCAAGTTGGATGAAATTTTTCTCATAGGATTCAACAAAATTGACCCTCTCACTATGGGAACAACCTTAAATGAAGAACTTTGAGTGTCTGTCCCACCTAAATTCAAAGCAACAGTGAGCGTTGTCTTCACAGGGATGGAGTCACCCCTGGAAGCCTTTGGTAGTGGACAGGCAGGTTTATGTCACCAAATTCAGAATTACTTTTCCTGGACACTGGTGCAATGTCCATCAACTGTTCAACTGTTTGTGTATACTAGCCTCAAGGACATGGAGCTATAAATAGGACCCTCAGATAGAGGTGCAACCTTCAAGAAATATGTGACTAAACCCCTGCAGGCTGGACTCTGATCCAGACAGTAAGTACTCAGATGAAGAAAGACATCAACAAGCAGATGAAGAAACACATCAAGAAGACAAGAACAAGTAGGTGTATCTGAAATTCAAAAGGATGAGTGATCAGACAATTGGGTTAAAGTGAAGTGCAATTTTATCTGTCTAGCACCATTGGTAAATCCATATGCCATTTACGTTAAACACATCACATCACTATGAAATATTAAAACCTGGTTCAGAAAAAATGAAAACTTGGCATTTGACAGATTCAGGGTAGGTAGGCAGCCTCACATTTGAACTACACTTTAGTCACTCCCTTACATAACCTTATTATCATAAAATACTATATTTGAAGGTACAAATTTAGTTGTAGTTACTGCTTGGTGGTCTAGATGAGAGGTGACATTATGGTATTTACCACATTGTACTGGGCACTTTAAAACCAGCATCAGTTTAAACCCAGGAAAATCCTAGAAAGCACCATTCTACATAATTCCTTTTGGAAAATGCTTTAAATTGTAGAAGATAATAGAGAAAGAGTTTGCATAATGATTATAAAGGAAGAGAAAGATTAGCATGGGGTAACCTGTAATCTTAAAACATATAGAGCAATCAAACCGACCAACTAAACAAACAAACAAACAAATTCCCATGTTACCCAAAATATCACCTATGGAAAAATAGCTGGAGTTGCCTCAGTTAAATAAGAAATATTGGGGAGTTAAATAAGAAATATTGGGGCAAGAGGGGAGAAGGCTGGGTTACCTGGCTTTCTCTTCTGCCTCCATATTCTTTCCTTCCTATTTTTTCTCCCCTTCCAATTCTGACATTCTGGGAACAGCTCTAAAACCAAACAAAAATAATGGTTTGCAGTTCAAAGTACACCATGCTGAGTTTATAATGTTTGAGAGTATGCATGTTAACCTTTGTTTAAGAGCATAATTATCTTTCATATATAACAAGATGGCAAAATTAATAAATTCTCTTTAACAGAAAAGATAAATTTGCAGATTCTCCTTGTCAGAATGAAAGATGAGTGTTATTCTGTAGCTGTGCTTGCTACATTGTAATTACTTTCTCAGCAGTATATTAATTAGTCACCTCCAGTAGTCTAGAACTCTTTGATGCTAGGTAATGAGATTAATAAAAGATCTCTATCAGCCCTCCGGAAGCTCCCACAAGCATCAAGTATTCTAACCTGTATTGCCTGTATATGGACATAAAAAGCCCTTCAGGTGTCAGGAGCTAAGCCAAAACCCTGGTCAGCATTTCACAGTGCCTAGTGCTTACAAGAGGAACATCAGTGAGAGTAGCATGCCTGTAAGCCTGGCTATCACTGGTTGGGTAACTTCTCTATAGGAATAATCTGATATTAACTAATGCCTGGAGGGTTACAAATTCCAAGGGACACAAAGTCTTGAATTTAGACTACACTAAGCTGAAAGCATATAGCATTCATTGAGAAGCATATTTTGTAAAAGAGAAAATACCAGATCTCTTCTGCAAATAGCCCTAAGTTTTTGAAAAGAATTTTTTTTTTTTTTTGGTTTTTTGAGACAGGGTTTCTCTGTGTAGTCCTGGCTGTCCTGGAACTCACTCTGTAGACCAGGCTGACCTCGAACTCAGAAACCTACCTGCCTCTGCCTCCCTAGTGCTGGGATTAAAGGCATGTGCCACCACTGCCCAGCGAAAAGAATTATTTTTACATGTGGTTATAATAGTGATTTGTGTAAATATTAACTGAAAATTAAACTTGGACTATACACTGTAACTTACTAATATGTAAATGTGGTGAAAAATTGTTATTCCATTACTTGTTTTCATTTGAATCTGCTTTTTGCTTTTTGTTTTCATTATATGTCCCTTAGGAAGTTGAATAGCTTGTGGAAGGTGATCAGCGCATGGTTCCTGGGAGAATGAATATGCTAATTAGAATGCCAGAAGCAGAGTGCTTTGCTTCCTTTCACACACACACACACACACAAATGCACATACACACACAGAGACACACACACAAATACACACACACACACACACAGACACTGAGGAAAGAGAGCAGTTGGAAACCAGACCATGGCATATTGTTTCATTGATCAAGACAATATCACTGAGGAACTATTTCTACAGGATTGGAAGCTGATTCTAATATCCATATGTGTTGTGGGATAGTTTAGTGCACTGTGTATTCAGATGCTGATTTCTATGCTTAGACATCTGGTTTCAGTCTGAAGATGGCATGGTCAACTAACTACGGTTTCAATGTTATGTAAAATTTATTTTCCATTACTTTTGATTGGTTAACAAAGAGCTGAATAGCCAATTAGTTATGCAGAAGAAAATAGGGCAGGACTTCATATCTGAGTTGAGGCGGGGGTGGAAGAAGTCCCAGAGACAGACATAAAATAGAAAGATGAAGAGCCCATGAGGAGTCATCATGAGCAAGTTGCCAAGGCAGTCTCCATGAGGACAAACATGGACCAGAGTTAGACAGAACAACACTCAGATTAAAGGTAAAGTATGAAGTGGCTGGTAAATAGGCAGCCTTAGAGGGTTAGACTAGCTCAAATGCTGCCCACTTTAAACTGGCAGCTTGTTAACAGAATAGCAGTTCTCTGTGTCTTTATGTGGGAGTTAAAACAGACTACAGCATGTGTAGAAATGTCTAGCAGTTATTTGAGAACAAGGGGGCATAGAAACGCCCCCCCCAAGAACTACTTTTACACATATGTATATTTTGTCTATAAAAAAATCAAATCCATCCCAGTAGATACAGGGTCAAATTTCTATTTCTAGGTCTTATTCGTCACAAAAGTGATGTTTTGTCAAACCATTTCTTTTAAGATAACAAAAGAAAAATGTAACAATTGTTTTTATCATCTATTATTTTCATTATTGTACCACTTTTTTTCTGAATAAAGACAATTTTTGCACCAAAAGGAACACTTGAAATTTGCAAAACTGCAGATAGAAATGTCTCTGAACATGCTCTATGCTACCACTGATTCTACATATACGTAAATCCATACAACAGACCTCCTCAGAAAGCTAAACTAATCATGACTGGACCTTCCTGCTGCTTACTGTCTGTTTCCTAAGAAATGCTACAGAAAGCATGTCCCCAATCTGAGAGAAGTACCATGCCTAAGAGTGCACTGAGGTCCTTGAAACCATTGTAATTATATCCGAATGGCATGTAAGATTTGTATTTGAATACAGCAGATCAATAAATATTAGATATTTATGTCCCTTAATGTTCTAAAGCACTGGCATTACTCTTCATTATTGCACATAAAAACAGAGCTGGGCCAAGGGAAAGAGTAACATTTGTTTTTAATCAGTAGTTCAAAATGTTGTGACAGTCTCTGCATTGCCTTGAGTCGGACCGGAGACTTTAAGCTATAAGAAGTACTTATGAGCAGATGGATTGCAGTACTGTGACTTAGGGAGCCAGTTCACTTGAGTGTGTCAGCAGTGTGTTACAGTGAGTGCACATGGTACATCCATGGGTGGTACTACTATTAGAATGATCTAGCTATTATTCTTTTATATTTTGTTTGTTTGTTTGTATTTTGTTTTTCTTTTTGTTGTTGTTTTATTTTTTCTGTAATCTCCTTTTGACACAATAACCACATCACTGTCATTCACTAATAAATCAAACTAAGTAAATGACAAAACTGAGGTCACGATTTTTTCATACTTGATTTCTTCTTACTGAAATTTTTGAATTTTAATCATTCATGCTATTGAAATTTGAGTAAATACACTAAATTGCTACTGTTACTATGCTGTCCTAAGGGTCTGCTTTGCTGGCAAGTGAAGAAACCTAAGAAACAATCTAAACCCTGAGCATTAAAGTACAGCCTCAGGTGGACAGTGTGTATTTCATGTCACACTCACAAAGTACAGAGGCTAAGATTGTCTCCGGCTCCAGTACCACAAAGTCAACATGTCTCTCTCACAATGATTTTGCTAATTCTCAGTATGAATGTGACCTTTGATGAGATTTATCCCTTTACCTGCCACCTATCCTGTGCTGCACGAGGTTCACATAACTAGATTTGTGCTACTCTTTAGTACTTTTCCTAGGACTCCTCAGACATAGAAGTTCCCAGTAAAATTTGAGAGCAGAGACGCAGCCTTACTTTCAGCAATTCTCACCTATTAAGAGACAATGTCTTTCAATTAGATTTGATAATTTGTCTTAAGAAAAACTTCATATTCAAAAATCTTTGAAAGAAATATGCCCAACTGTCTACATTTATTCAAGCATATAGTTCTCTTTGTTGTAAGGAATACATATCGTTGTGTTCTATGATTTGAAGTATTTAAAAACTGGTTGTCATTCTGTAGTGGTGATGCTACAAAAAAATTATGGTTAAGAGGGGCTGGTGGAGGGAAATTAAAGTTTTGAGGATGTATTCATAAGAAGATATTTGGGTGTGGACTTTTCTAATAGTCTTTGCTTTCTATCTGCCACTAGAATAGGCAAAACATGATGGATCAATTTGACTATCAACTGAAGTCTCTGAGACCATGAAAAACGATAAACTTTTCTCTACAAATTTGATTGATTTAGCAAATTATTTTTGTTATAGTGATGGAAAAGTAACTAAGTATCTCTTAGAACAGTGGTTCTCAACCTTCCTAATGCTGTGACCCTTTAATACAATTCCTCATGCTGTGGTGACCCCCCAAACTGTAAAATTATTTTTCATGCTACTTCATAACTGTAATTTTGCTATATACATAAATATCTGTGTTTTCTGATGATCTTGGGTGACCCCCAATGGAAGGAGTGTTTAATTTCCCATAGGGTCATGACTCACAGGTTGAGAACCTCTTCTTAGAACCTCAGTCTTCTAAAACAGGTTTGAGAAATTATGATATTGGGTTTTGTCCTCTACTTAGATGCAAATTAGATAATGTGTTAAGCTTTATTTTTACAAGGTATAATTTAGGATTATTCAATAATTCTCTAATATGTTTCAAAAGAAAAAAATGAAAAGAATGAGATAAAACCCTTAACCTACTGAATAGTTTTGTTTGGGCACAGTCTATGAATAAAGGTAAATCAGGAGAAAAGGGGTTTTCTATATCTGAAACTGGAGATAGATGGAAGTGTATTTGAGCAGACCAAAGTCAAGAAATTCATTTTGAAATATATATTTACCTATTTTTTCCACTTCCTGTAAAGTAATAATTTTGCACATTAAATATATAATTGATTGATTATAAAATTTAAAATTCAAGGACTTGGAGGTCTTTATAGTTAGTCAAAATATTTGCTACATTGATTTCTCTATTACTATGTCTGTAATCACTGTTATTTTGCCAGAATAATACTACAGTAGTATAAAATTTCTGTTGGATATTCTCTTTTCATAGATGATATCTGGTGTTAATTGAATTCTGTATTCCAACCAATACTGATATGTTGAAGCTAAACCTACCACTTATTTCAAAATACTGACTGTATTCAGAGACAGATCATTCAAAGAATTAATATATTTAAATGAGATCATGACAATCCATAATCTATTGTGCTTTCTCATAGGAGAAGTTTACGATGTGGTCAGAGAGGTAGCTATATGAAGATGCACTGAAGAAAGACCCTTTGTCTGTTATATTTGTTACAGCTGCCCCAACACATACTATTATCCTGTATCCAGCAAGTTCATTCCCATTTGGCTCTCCAGACACCTTTTCTCTATTCTTGCACTGCCAATGGCTGATAAAGCTTGATGAAATACTTCTACTATCCATTGCTTTCCCCTCTAGGTTTAAGCTGAGGCCACCACAAATCAAAATTTAGCAAAAGTTCTGGATGTAGTCAGAGGATAGTTACTGACTCAGTGACTCAAGAAACCATGCCTCCATTTCCCTCTTTGGTCTATGCCAGTGAGATTCCCCAGAAGTTGTTTCTGCACACCTTGATGGCATCTAGGCATGGGCTTTCCTCTTGTTCTATTCATTGACTGCTCCAGCCAGGATATGAAGGCAGCAGCCTATAAGATGTGAAGAAAACATCCTAGTCTTAGAAAGGCAAGATCAAAAAGTCAACATTACCTTGTTGGAATATGCCAGTTGTAATACTGCATTGTCTCTTTCTCCTATCCCTTTATGCTAAATCTGAGAGTGCCTTAAATAGATTGTATAATCAATGAGTAATTAGTGGGTAGCTATCTTACAATACTTTTAAAGATGCTCATCTGCTAGAGTTGATGCTTTTAATCTCCTAAAAGTAATTATAGGTTGCTGAGAGGAATCAGAGAGGCAGAATTAATGTTAGGATTTCTTAATTCACACGATCTCAAAATGTTTTCTCACTCAACTTCACCTCTGAAGTTCAGCTCTTATCTTCTTCTTTCATGGAGTATTTAAAAGTGTTTGCAAATTGAGAAACTGAGAAAATTGAAATTTGGGAGTCAGTATACATAATGCAAATTTAATTTATTAAGTTATTGTTTATATAGAAGTTTCTTGAAGAAGACATTATATAATAAGTAGTGTGAAATTATTACCTAAAATATTCAATACACACCAAAAACATTCATCAGATTAAACTTTTTAAAACTTCATTATCAAATTTCTAATGTTAAACATTTTTCATTAACAGCTTGTCAATATAGTGTTCTACTAAAGTTTAAAATTGTACCTCTGCTGCCATCTAGTCTCAGAGTGAAAGAATTTCATGCACTCTTGTTTCTGGATGTACTGATGTATGAAAAAGATGCACAGAAGAGAATTAGCTGACAAAGTCTGAGTTCATTGATTTTTAATACGCTTTCCCAAACACGTGTGTGAAAACCTTTCAAATCCATATATTTACTGGGCAGTATAAAATACACATTTTATTAATTAATGTTTACTGCAAAAGACAAAACAAGAAAATGTATACATATAATAAGGCTTCCTATTTATCTCAGGACATTTTAAGCAGTACCAGAAACACCAAATTAGTATAATCAATTAAAGTTTATAACATGCTTATTTACTCTTTTAACACTGATATCTCCAATTAAAATTAATCTCCAGCCATTAAATTCCCTTTTATAGTGTATCTACTCCTACATACTACATATTCATGAATTCCCTTAGGAAGCAGCGGTGAAGTTGTCACATATCAAATTCTGCAGAGCCTCAATATGAGGTTCAAATTCAAGTTCTGAGACATCCAGGCCATATGAACTTGAGCTAGCTGTTCAGTCTCTCAATGATTCATGTTTCTCACTGATAACAAGGAGACAATAACACTGGCCAAGTGGTTTTGTTTTGAAGGTTAAACTAATGACATAATACTCATGTTAAACACTATGTTCAGGATTGTTCACTTACTGGACTATAGTCTTTCTTAGCTCAAAACCCAGCAATCTCAGTGAAAATCCACAGACCTTGTAGCTGTTCCCTAGACACCTAAAGAAATGGTGATTACTTACCATGTATCATTTTTTGTTGTCCTATTTCACTGACTAGACAGTTAATACACAAATAAAAGCAAAAATTCAAACACTGAATAAATATATACAAAGAGATATTATCTGTTCCCTGCATTTCCCTCTTCTTCCTAAAACAAAATCTACTGTCCAAATTACTGTGAATACTACTCTCGTTTTTCTTTTCCTACATATCCACTTGCAAAGACTTTATTATTTTTTACCCTAACAAGATCACCCAGTGCATTTTATTGTAAGCTGACACTTAACTGAAACTCCTTTGGCTGAATTCTACTCAGCTTGACTCATATTTCTGCATGTTTCCACATCTGAGAATTCAATTTTCCTTGAGATATATTGAAAAATAATTCAAAACATTGCTTAGAAAAATGGAGATAACTCCAAAGAACCCTCTTTTTTTTTCAGTTCCTGCCTTTCCTTTGTCCTTCTGTCTCTCTTTCTCCCTAGCATCCCCTAGACTTTTGCTGCCTCATGTCTTATCGACTACTGTTCCCATAGTCCACAAATGTGTTCATTACTTTAAGAAATTTATCTTTCTATTGACTGACTTCATAAGCAAGAGATTCCTCTTGGATTCTCTAAAATAAGAGAGAGGATCTAAAAATTTAAGAGGGAAGGAATTTAACATTATTAGATATTTTTGTTCCTACTATATCACTTTTCAACAATTATCTCATTAAAAATAACCCTTTGCTACCAAAGAGAAAACTTAAAATACCAACACAAACCAGCCTCAACCCTTTGATCTATAGTGGTGTACTAAATACAATGTTTGTTAGTGCAAGGGCAACACTGAGCTTGTAGGAATGACATAACAATATCTAATTTTTCTTAAGGCCCACTCCACAAGAGAGAACCCTTACTTTCCCCTGTTTAGGTGACTAAGAACCTGAGACTAGATAGTCCAGGAACTCAGGATAAAACCAAAATGCTAGTTCTTCCAGGAAAGGAAGATTGGTTAGCCATGAGACCTAGGGTAGAACAAAACACAACAGACAAAAAATATGCATAAATTGACAAATAAAGTAAATGAAATGAAATTATTCCTCATGATATTTTACTATACTCATTGAAAGATGACTTTCTAATCATCATGAAAGAGACATCCTCTGGCAGCAGATGTAAACAGGAACAGAGACCTATAGCCAGACATCATCATGTGACAAGAGAAGCGAAATTTGTGGTCTCTGTAGAGTTACTTCCTCAGAGGATGGGGAATTAAGAGGAAGAGAGAGATGAAAGATTGTAGGATTCAGGAGGATTGTGGACAATATAATAAGTCCCACAGAGTCAACTAAACAGGATTCCTATGTGCTTACAGAGACTGGAGGCAAAAGCACTGTGCCTACATGTGTCACTACCAAGTTCTCTGTGTATATGTAATGTTTGTGGAACACCAAAGAGTAGGAGTAGGTGTATCTCTGTCTCCTTTTCTTTTTTGGGGAATCTTTTCATTCTATTGGGTTTACTTGTCTAGCTTCAATATAAGTTATTTGTTTTGTCGTATTGTATCTTGTTTTGTATTGCCTGCCTATCTTCTCTTGAATGTCTGCTCTTTTCTCAAGAGGAAACAGAAGAGTGGATATGAAAAAAAGAGATACTGGGAGGATTAGTAGGGGTGTATTGTGCGAAAGAAGAATCTATTTCTATAACAAAGTAAGAAAAAGAAATAATAAAATGATTCCCAGTGACATTATGACGCATAGATCAGTGCTTTGCTCAGACATCATCAGAGAAGCTTCCTCCTGCAGCATATGGGAACAGATACAGAGACCCACAGCCAGACATCATCTAGAGAATCAGAGATCTTGGAACACTCAGCCTTAAATGGGGTGTCTCCATCAAATTCCTTCCCTTGGGGCTCATGAAACATCTCAGAAGAGGAGGCAGAAAGTGTGTAAGAGCCAGAGAAGGTGGCAGACACCAAGAAAACAAGCAATAGGATCTATGCAGGAATGAACTCATATACACTGAAGGAGAACACACAGGACCTATATGTGCCTGTTCCAGATGGGATCCTAGAGCTCAAAGGAGAACTATCACATGCACCGATCCCTAACCCAGAAGATATCTCCAACTGATAACCACTTGCAATTGAAATTTAGTTTTCTCCAAGCGCGTCTTACTGGAGAAACAAGCTACTTTTAAGGACAGGCTGCATGTCCAGCAGTAGTTAACCAACAGAAAATGAGCTCAAAGGCATCTTTGAAGGTTCATTGTATGAGAGTGTTATATAATGGCTCTTCCATTTAAAAATATATACATTTTAATTATTAATTTATATATTTTCTCTGTTTTTACCCTACAAGTCCTTTGTGTATATGGTGGCTATCAATTTAGTGTTTTAATGTGATTCTTCTGTGTGTCAATGAGTGGGCCTCTAATTCTTATACCTTTTCTTGGGCTTTTTTCCTTCTGTTTTATGCTATTCTGATGCATTAGTTTATTATTACCCAATGGAAGCCTGTTTGTTCTCTAAAGAGAAACAAAAGGGGTAGATTAGGATAGGAGGGGATGTGATGATGATATTGTATTCCTCTGAAATCACTATATATTATCTGAGGAAAAAATCTACTACCAGTAAAAGGAAAAGATGAAAGAGAAAACATGAAAGAAAATATTCCTTATTGTTGTAATAAGCAAGTCTCAGCAGGGAAACAGGCTCCATGCGATGCCATCTCTACTGAGTATTGTCAAGCAACTGCATTCAGCTGTACTCCTTTCACTGCATGTAGTGACTGCTACAGTTTTTATTAAGGGTTTCATTGACCTAAATTAGAAGTATTGATCATTTATATTCATAGAAAGTTGCATAGGCACTGTCTTTCTCTCTGTGTGCCTTAGAATCATATGCCGTGATTTCAATTTAAACTGAGATTTACTCAGCAATGCGAAAAGACTCTTACACTCTAATAACATGACCAAATTAATACATTTAAAGGAAAAGTGGACTTATTTGTGCTATCTACGTAGCACCAGATCTGAATAGTATGGTCTCCTAGGCATTTATTGTTTCTTTCTGTTGAGGTCAGTCAAAATTCTACTTTAGAATTATAAGTACATATACAATTATAGTGGTAATGTATTTGTTAATATTGATAATTTTATCTAAACTTCAACTTTCTACTTGTTAACCATCTTCTCTGTGCCCTTCTTCAACTACCCAGAACCAGAACACATAATTAACAAAAGCAATATGTCTCTTTTTCTCTAGTTACCACAAGTGGCCTCAAGCTACAAGATTTCCCTTCTGTCGTGGTTATGATAGCCTATTGGTCATCTATAGCCGTTCTCATTCATTCACTCATTCTCCCCATTAGTTTCCCTAGCATACTAGCTGCTTTAAATAGTGATATAATAAGTGTAGGAGGAGTTCTCTCACACTCTTGATTAGTGGATCATTTGATAGTTCTATTTTTATATAATCTTCATAATATTTTTATTAGAGCTGTACTACTTCATGTCGCCATATGTAAAGAAGTGTTTGAATTTATTATTTTTCTTATTGCTGTGACCAAATACCTGACAACACGCAGCTTTAAGAGGAAGTGTCTATTGTACCTTACAGCTAGTTTTGGATAGAGACTGTCATTGAAAGACAAAAATGGCAGCAGGCATGTAGCAGCTCATCAGACATCACCTGTAGTAAGAAATAGAGAACAGTCAGGAAGTAAGGTGGATAGAAAACCTAAGTTCTCCACTTACTTTATACAGTGAGGTTCCCTTCCTTCCACAATAGCAGCAACAGCTATAAAATCAACATGTACCCATATGAGCCTGTGGGAAAAAGTCATATTCAAACCACGATAGTGTGTTAAATTCTACTTTCTCACTAACCTCACTGTTACATATCCTTTGGACTGTTTGGATGTTGTTTGTTTGTTTGTTTGAGGGATTTTATTTTATTTTATTTTATTTTATTGTACTTTATTTTACTCAAGGTCTTACTGTGTAGCCCTAGCTGTTCTGGAACATACTCTATGAACCAGGCTGGCAGAACTCACAGAGAGTCATCTGTTACTGCCTCTCAGTACTGGAATTAAAGGCAGGTTCCACTATACCTGGCTACTTTTATTATTTTTGTTTTTATTTTTTATTATTTTTTGGGACCAGGCATGGTAATTGGAGTATCTCATGGTTCTTCTTAGTGTTTTCCTAATTATTAATGGTGGTGTTTACTTTCTTGTTTCCTTGTGTATTTAAATAACTGAAGTTCTCATCTGGATGGTAGATGTTTCACTTGTACCCTACACAAGGTCTCTGCTCTTTGCTCTAGTTGTCTCCACCACTATATCTTTACTTTCAGGAATACAGGTCAAAACACCTTGGGCCCTCTATGACATGTGAAAGACTGAGCTTCTGCTAACCCTTAGCCCTTAGGTTACAGATTTGAATGGTTTTTAATTATGGAATTATCAAATACTACGAGAGAAACTCGAACCTCATTTTTTTTTACAACATATATAATACATTTTGTGTAATTTGACTTTCACTAAGAATTGAGTAACATCTATTATATCAGTAGAACATGAGAATACCCTATGATGATTAAGTCACATTAAAGAATTATAAATTTCTTTGATTACAAAGATAGCATGTGTTCATTGTAGAGCAAAACAAGGTTAGAAAAGTAATAGTAATTACTTTACAAGTTCATTCTCGAGCAAATTTCTGTTATTTTTTCTTTGTATTTAAATGTACTTTTCTTTACCTAAGTGCTTTACTTGCATGTGTATCTGTGCGTCACACGTGTGCTTGATGCTGATGGAGCAATGAGTGCGTCAGATCCCTTGGAGGTAGTGTTGTAAATAATTACAACCGACTGTGTGCATACTGGGAATCAAACTTCTGTCCCCTGAAAGAGAAGCAAATACTTTTAACTACTGAGCCGTCTTTATTTCCCCCAAATGGAACTATTTAAAGTGTGTCTATTAAAAGAAAAAAAAAAAGGAGAAAATAAACAAGAAAGATGAGAGGTCTGATAAAAGAAAAGAAAAAAAACAGAAACCTACATACAGAGAAAATGCAATTTAAAAAATCTAAAATAGTAGTCCAAGACTTGGTGGAATTAAAAAACCTGAATTAAAAGAAAATATACAAGAGAAATATATAGTAACAAATATTTTATGAACATTTATGAAAATGGACTTTCAATTCCCTTTAACATCTGCTGACATGTACTATTTATCAAATATTTATCCATGCATTTAGTTATCTTTGGATCATTCTTCAGTTACACTTAAAGATGCAATAAAACATTCCAAATTTTGGGGTATTCATTAAATATCAAGTAGAAAAAAAATACCCAAAAAAATATCAAGCAGCCATGTTGTTCTTTTTCCTAAATCTCCCTGAACACATGACATATAAACTATATAGTGGGCTTCATTAGTCAAGTATCAAAATTAAATCTTTGGTCTGGGTGAAATCCATGAATCTACTCCCTTCCTTCTAGTTCAAGTAAGTAACAAGATTTCAAAAATTAAAACTGACTTCAGTTTCCCAAAAAAGCTATTCTTTTTCCACAAATACACTGCAATAGACATTTCAAGTCTCCTGAGTTCTGAAGCTTAACAGATTTAGGATTGACTACCATTTGGGTGGGGGTAAAAGAGCTGATTTATTCCTATGCTGAGAACCCAAATGTGGCCTTTTCAATAAGTAGGACAAATAGACATGGCACGCACAGGGTTCCTAAGACTCTGATGCTGTGGGCTCACACATTCATTTTCTCATACTCAAAATTACTGAAATTTAAAACTATCATTCTCATTAAGCCAGGAATTGTGTAATGATGGTTTTTAATAATGCAATTGGATAATGCTTTGTTTTGTTTTATTTTCAGTAATATTTCTAATATATTTTCTCTTCATCCATATAAAAACATAATTTATATTCACCCAGATAATTGCAGGCAATGTAAAGGCTTGGGAATATCAGCCTTAGGAGTCAAATAGCTTGGGTGAAACTTTCTCCATGAGAAATGTGCATACGTGCATTTTCTTGTGGACATTTATTTGATATGAAAATACATAATTAGCTACTCACATACAATTTATGATGTGGCTACTTTATTGAAATGTGGTCTCCAAGTTGTTTGGTCAGAAGAGAATTGTTCAATCCATGAAGTGTCAAGAAATAACCACTAAACTTCTTAATTCCAAAACTTTAAACACACACACACACACACACACACACACAGAGAGAGAGAGAGAGAGAGAGAGAGAGAGAGAGAGAGAGAGAGAGAGAGAGACAGAGACAGAGACAGAGGGACAGAGAGAGAGAGAGAGAGAGAGAGAGAGAGAGAGAGAGATTGGGTTTAGAAACAACTTACACCTCATTTTAATAAATTTAATGAATGACTTTGTGTTCATCTGTGCTGTTGTGTGTAATTTAGTACATACCAAATAGGATCTAGACACACGACAAAGAAATATATAGATCTGTGCAGATTCAGGCATAGACAGAACTATAAGTACACAGACATTATTTCAGTTTTGCAATTTTAGCTAATTTTTTTATGCCTCCTGGAAACTCTAGACCACCATGACCTGATGTATGAAACTGCTATTCTTTCCACTATACTGGGTACCATCAGGGCAGAAAATTCTGGAGGAATGTCAAGCTTTCTTAGTAATGCAGGGCTATTCTCACCTCTGCATTGTGGATTGGCTTGGGAAAATAACTTTAGCATGAACAGCATGGCAATTGTGGTGATTGTGCTAAGGCTAGACCCAAACCTGGGGCTTTGACATAACACCCTTATAAAAGGCTCAGACCTTGTCAGATGCTGCATTCTTAGCTAAATCTGTGATTCTTCTTCACTTTGCAAGAGCCTAGGAATCCTTTGGTTAAACTAGATGGGTGGCAAGGACAGTTTCCTCAAAGTGTCACTGCCATTCTCACTCAACAGCTGCTGCTTCTTATTACGATAAAGGACAGAAACAAGAGTCAGCACAACCAATCAAGTGTCAGGCAATCATCCCAGCACCATTGCCCTTAGAAACAATTAGTCCAGTTACCAGCTCTTGGGCTGTTGCCAAGGATCTTGATCTCTGTTATGAGTAATGGAGGTAATAACGGCTCTCTTTCTCTCTCTATCATTTTTTCCCCAGAGGTGCCCACTCTAGTGCTCATTACATTACCTAAGTGGTGAATCTAGATTGCAAAATTGTCTACATACATTAAAATCACAGTCAAGGGCTGTCATGTAACTTCTTATTCTTTTTGACATTCCACACAATACTGGGAGTGACTGAGGTCTTCATTCACTTTCCAGAATATGCAAGGCTTGTTCTTGTCATAATTAATCTTGGTTGTCAGCATGATAAGATCAGGGTGAGTGCTAGTCTTCTCTAGAAGGATTAGCTGAAGGGGAACACCCCACCCCAGAATGAGCTGCAGTTTCTGATAGCAATTCAGACTTAAGAGTGTCTAAGGCAAAACAGGCATGTTTTTGCCTGCCTCCCTCTGTTTCCTGTTGGTGAGCGCTCACACATTATTGTTGCTGGTTATAGACTACTACTTTGAAATATTAAAAGATGATACCAACCTTCATCATACTCTGTGAATAAATAAGTAAATAAGCAAAGAACTAAATAAATTGTTGCATTATATTAGTTCGTATATACTTCTGACTCTACAGCTTGCATCTTTAGGGAGAATCTTCTTGTCTCACTTTTTGAAAATAGTTTAAGACAGTGAAACAACACAGTCTTTGAAGTGAGGTGTGTGTTTTATACGTGACTCTGCTATATTTTTGGCAAGTAAGCTTTGAGCAAGCTGCTTAGTAAATGTCTCAAGATCAGGCTATGAGACATGAATAAGTATTTCCATGATCAAAGAATATAGCCCTGATGGGAAATGAACACTCATGTAAATAATGAAAGGCTCGATCATTTTCTCATTGATATGCTTTCAGCATTTGTTTTATGTTGATGTCTCAGCTTTCATTTATAAATGCCTAAAATCTCACTGCTAAAGATATCATGAAACTAATATTCCTGTTTTCATATGATCATCATCCTTGAAATATTTTTCCTCTTCCTGGACTTTGTATGGCTTTCTCTGTTCTTTTTGTCTGTTTCTTATTGCAAGGGATAGTTGTTTACTTATTTATTCCATTTTTGTCATCCAAAATACAGTGTGTATGTTTCTTATCATTTTAGAAATCATGTGTTAAAATAGTACTTAACAAAAACACACATATCAGGAAAAAGAATAGGCTTTACAGTAAGTGGTACTGAAATAGCAAATGCCACTATGTAGAAGATGGAAATCAGACCTCATCTTATTTCAATTTGAAAGACAAAAGAAGTAGTGGAAAAAATCCCAAACGTGAGTGTTTTAATGTGTAAAAGAAAAGAGAATCCATGTATACCATTGGTGGAAATGCAGACTAATGTAACCATTAACCATTACAAATGATAGTATCAAAGTTCCTCCAAAAGCTAACAATAAGACTTACCATATGATATATTAGTTAGCCTGATGATTGCTGAGAGGAACTACCTGACAACAGTCATTTAAATAAGGACCAATTCATCTTGGGTTGCAGTTTAGAGATGCAATCCATGGTGCAGAGAAGAGACAGCTCCAGGAGCAAAACGGCAGTGGTACATCCATACACAGCCAGGAAGAAAGAAGAGAGCAGGTACTCAGTCAGCTTTCTCCTTTGTGTGGTCCATCAACCCTTGAAATGATGATCCTCATATTTTTCATCATTCTGTAGACAAAATATTCTGATCAAATATAAATTTAAAAAGGAATTAGTTTGTTTATTGTTTGTTTGTTTGTTTGTTGTTATTTTGTTGTTGTTTTTATTTGGTTGGTTTGGTTTTTTTGTTATTGTTTTGTTTTGTTTTGGCTTATATTTCCAGGTTCATCATTTTGAGTAAAGTGTGGGGGTTTTAATGAGAATGGTTACCATAGGTTAACATGTTTAAATATTTCTTTCCCAGTTAATGGATTGTTTAGCAAGGATTGAGAATGTGCCCTTTGGGATGAGGTCTATCACTGGGAGATGGCTTTGAGGTTTCTAAAGCTCATTCCATGTTCAAGCTTGCTCACTTTCTACCTCTTGCCTGCATGCAGATGTCTATTGATGGTCTCAGTTATCGTTCAGCTCTCCTCATCGCTTGCTGCCATGGTCCCTGCCATGATGGTCATGGATTAACCCTCTGAACTTTTAAGCAAGTCCCTGATCAATTATAAGGAGCCTTGCCTCTGGTATCTTTTCATAGCACTAGAATAGTAACTAAACAGGAATTCAGAGAAGAAATTCAAGCAGTAAGCAAAGTAGAAAATGTGTTTGAATGCTACCTACTAGCTTACTCATTCAAGAACAGGTTTAATTAGGCTTCTTAAACATAACAACATCACCTGCACAGGGAATGATTCTTCCTTCCACAGCCTTCCTACATTCCTACATAAATTGATAATGAAGATAGTCCTTGATGGGGCTGTCTACAGGTCCATTTGACCTTAATCAAGGGTTTCCTCTCACATGACCCTACACTGTGTTAAATTGTCATTTAAAGCTAACTATGCCAGGAATTCATTAACATCTTGTAGCTGAGTTGAATGAAATAAACACTAAAATGTTCAACACAGCGAACGTTATACAAGCTTAAAAATAAGTTATCATTATTACTATATTATAAATATAAACATATTTTTGAATGTTTAATTTTTTAATGAATGACTGATTTGTTCTCTCTTATGAGATCATATTGTAGTTGAACCATATAGGACTCATTTTCCTCATATACTGGTGATACATCAAAATGTAAAAGTAAACATACTGTCAGTCCTTTAATTGAATCAAATACGGCTTATTGATATATAGGCTGCATGCCAAAAAGAGTTCATTACAGTAAAATAGAACATCTTTGGAATGGTCAAACAATAGGATTCAAATAGCTTATTGGTCCATTTCCCACAGGATGGATATGTGAATTTAAAAATGTATATAAATATATATAAACATTTTACATTCATCATCTTATCTTTTTTGTATGGTTATAAGGAAACAACTGACAGAATTGTCTTAAAATAGGAAAGATTTTTGGCTCCCAAATTCAGGATATATGTTCACCATGGTAGGCAGAACTCGGAGAAACACAGCATTTCACTTCATGGTAGAAACAAATCAAACCAAAACATAAGGAATACATCAAAACTCCAATGAAACTCATGAACTCTAATAACATGACTCCAGTGACTCACTTTCTCCAAGTAAACTCTATTTCCTACATTTTCCATCTCCTCATCAATTGATGTTTTAAGCCCATCCACAGATTAATGAAGTCATTGTCAGAACTCTCAATATCTAATCATATCTGGAAATTCCAGCAGACACAATCCAGCCTATGCTTCATTAGTCCCATAGGAATCTCTCAAACTATTAATTAACAATGTAAAGTACTGACTGCATGTTGAAATATGGAGGGTTTTTTTATTTGCTCATGCATATATAACCAATTTAGCGACTAGACTCTAATATATGGACTGTAACAAACATTTCGTTATTATTTATGAAATTAGTTTGAACAAATAAAGTGAGTCTTAATCTTGCGCTTCCTTGTTTTTGTATAGATCTCCTCCCCTGAGGCAGGTAGTCCCAACTCATGCCAGGCATTGTTATAAAGACCCATGTGTGAGAAACTTAAGTCTACAAATAGCCAGAAAGAACTGAGACTTCAAAGATACTTGGTTGTTTCTATGAATCCAAATCTTTCAGGAGAGCCTGTATCTATCTCTACATATCTAACTAAGATCCCCCTGATTCTGGTCCTCTAAAGCTAGTGAAATAACTTCCTTATTGTCTTCATCTTCGGAGATAGTGAGAGAGATTTTTAGATAAATGGTGATTAAAAAAAAAGGACAGAGAGACTGGACAATAAACTTTAATATAATATAGAGATAATCAACATTTATCATATATATATGACCAGAAATGCTGATAGGTGTATATAGTTTAAACCCCTTAAAAATGTGAAAATTACACAGATTGCCTACTCATTGTGTTTTAACTGTATTGGTTCGCAATTTCTATACTCATAAATAAGAGGCTCCACTGGCATAGAAAGGAACTGATCTAATATGTGTTAAGAATAATATCACAGATGTCAAATTATAACCATTTTGAACAAATGTATATCAATTAACTATGAATTTGGTTATGGTATCAGTAACAGGACATTTTAAAAGACATAAAGCTCCTGTGTGTTTTAGAGAAAACTCCTGGATATTAAATGGCAAAACTGTTTCCATACGTAAAAGTTATAGAAAATTTAGTGTTTAATGGTTTTGATGCAAAAATTTAGGTTCTATCAGAACATATATGGTAACTTAACAATAAAACTATAAAATGATTCATAAAACTTTAAAAGGGGTAACTTCTAATGAGGAATGGAATAATCAGTTCATAAATTTTATGGCTCTGCAATTAAGTTTTGGTTGATAGAGCAGCTATGTTTAAATCTAGGGGCTCATGACATCTGATAAATGAGAAATTGCATCTAGCATTCTTTTTAACTACCAAAAGAATTCTTTTTAACATATACAAACATAAAATGCTCATGTTCAAAGAAACTTCAGTATATCTTTCTATTGAATTGTCTATAAGAAACTTAATATTCCTTCCTAGATACATATTATTATACAGTTTTATGTATCTTTCTCCTTTCAACCTATACATTGAAAATTTTGAAATCCACAGCTGTCTGGGAATCTCCAGCCTTTATGGCCATGTTAAGTTACAGATTTTGACAAAGGTACTCATCATTTTGTGGTAAACAGTAAGTTAAATTCACCAAAGAAACTGCTTACTTATCCACATACAGCTCCTTATGAGACTTGTTTAACTTTACTGAAATAATTTAAAGTTGTATATTGTTAAAGTATACAGCTTGACGAATTGTATATTGAGAAACATTAGGAATAGTCTATCTTGTATGGTTACAAATTTTTAATAAGGAGGAATTTGTTTATCACTTGGATGAAAGTTTTAAAGGAGCACTTTGTTGTTTTAGAGAATATCTTTCTTTAAAAACACTTCCCTTAACTATAGAACTAAATGAAAAGATAGCAAATCTACATGTTGATATTTATATTTTGTAACTAAATTCACTATGTTTATTCATTCTAAACTTTTTCCTATTATGTTTAGAGTTTCTTTCTTTCTTTGTTTCTTTGTTTCTTTGTTTCTTTGTTTCTTTCTTTCTTTCTTTCTTTCTTTCTTTCTTTCTTCCTTTCTTTCTTTCTTTCTTTCTTTCCTCATTCATATCCAGGACAACTGTAGAAGAATAATTTACTGTTACTTTATGATATGTATTTTTATTAACTTATTTTCATATTGGATGTGGTAGAATAAATTCTTAGCTTCCTCTTCCAGGGATAGTAGGCTGTATCCAATGAGTAAGTGATTCTAATCCTTAAATTCCAAGAAAAGAAATTCACCATTTAATTCTATGAACATTCAAAGAGAAAATATAATTATTGTGGTTTAAAATCATATGAAAAATCAGAAAGTGATAACTTCTAGTTTTGTGAGGTCAGTGTTAGTGGTGTGTGTGTGTGTGTGTGTGTGTGTGTGTGTGTGTGTGTGTGTGTGACTAAATACTAGGAAGAAAAAAATGTCATGCTATCCCAAACATTTTAAACTGACATGAGAAAGTAAATGAACAACATATGAAAGGAATCAAACATCATGGCCAAAGTGGATTTGTCCTTATAAAGAAAATATATTTCGATATGCAGCATACCACCAATCAAAATAAAATTCTACTCTGTCATTCTAATAAGTGCACAAAGTATTCTTTCCAATTTCAGTATTCATTTATGATTAGATTATCCACAAAAAATAATTCACAGGTTAAGGTACAGAAATAAGAAAATTCATCCTGAGTAAGGTATTCCAGACCTAGAAATATATATATGGCATATACACACATCACTTATATATGGATAATAGCTTTTAGGTAAATGATAATCAAGCTATAAATGCAGAGGTTTGGTATAAAGTAAGAGCCTAGAAGATAGAGTGGTGACAATCTAAATGAAATCACCAAATAATTGGAAAGGCAGGTCCCCAGCTGGACTTCTATATTAATGAAATGAAGGATTGAATTATATCTGAGTTGTTGGCCAAAGGGGTCCCATGGGAATCCCCACAAAAAAAATTTCAGGCCAATTGCTAAGACAATTGGGTGCTCTTCAAAAACTGACAGAAAAAACTTCATTGCTAATGACAACTAAACAACTCACTGAACATGGAAACATCGAAATGGTGCCTGCATAGAGGTTTTATCAATGTGTTATAGTGTCTTTAGTATAGGAGTTAACTCTAAATACTACCATTGAGGGTTCTAATTAGAATGTGTTTCTAGGTATTGGGAGCAGATATTTAGAAATGAGCATAGACAAGAAGTGAGATAGAGGTACACAGAAGGTAAGAAAGCTGGATGTTCTACTAGGATCATGTTAGTCCGGTGGCCATGAGGTAAGAGAGTGAGAAGAGGCCAGCAAATGTAATTTGCTACAGATCTTGGTATGAGACTGGGGGCATTGGATTTTGGTGAAAGGACTTAAGATCCAAAGCTCGCCCATCTACTTTCCTGGCCTACTTGCTCCTCTGGCAAGCTTGGCTGTCAGGTTCCCAAGGATTGCCTGTTTGAGTTGGATGCTGGAATGTGTTGTGAGGAATGTTGGAGGAGAACTCTGTGGTCTGTTGCAGATGGGACCAAGAGGGAGGTGAGGCCAAAACAGGTGGTTTGATACAAAGCTTCAGGTAGTACTGAGGAATTGGATTTGGAAAAGAGGAGGGAAAGCTGGTAATCTGATGTTAGTTTACTTGCTTCCCTGTTTATTTGTGGCAGATGGTTTTCTGGAGAATGTCAACTAGAGCTGGGAGGTAGGATAAGGGAACCACTGGAGGCAAAGAAGATTAGAAGAGAAGATCTGTGTGATTTGCTGGAGATGGAGGCTTTTAAAATTTATAAACAAGTTGAGACATTGAAAATATAAAGAGCTTGGTACTGGCAGGATTTCAGTGTGATTTTAATTTTTTCCTGATACAAAACTCATATATATATATATATATTTGTATTGCATTCTTTCTTTATCGAGGCAGTATAAAATATATCAGTTTGTCAGTGTCATGCAGCCTACTCATGTTGAGTTTGTCAGAAGTTATGTATGATAATATTATGATTGTCTTCTAACAAGATGGATTCTAAACCAACCTGAAGAGTGACCTGGAAATTAACACAGGAATACTAGCTGTCTGCATGTGTATGTGCGTTATATCCATAAAGACAGGATGAATGACAAGAAAGATAAGCCAATCTTTGCACTGACAACATAGGCAGTATTATGAAAGCTTTAAAAATCCAGAAGATATTTATAATCATCTTTTTCACCATCTGTCTCCCAAGTGTCAGGCTTGCTTAAGTATCTGCCATTCTCAGTTGGTGATAGGCTGCTGTGATCCATCTGTATATATGCCACATGCCAGTTGCTTGACTGATACTAATTTGAGCAGTCCAATGTCTAAAAATATCCATGCATGGGCTTCTAGGTATTTCTCACTGCTACATGTGTGTTAAAGGATGATTCTACCTCCCAATGATGCAAATAAAAGCAGATATTCAAAGCTGGCTTTTATTTAAGTTTGCTATGCATCTAGGCCCTTTTGTTATACCTCTATGTAGTATGTATTGGCTATAGATGGCACAAAACTCCTAACTGAATTTCAATTTAGGTTTGTGGATTTAGTGAAAAAGACTATTTTGTTTAAGTAGAATAATGAGTAACTTCCTTTTGACATCCTCAAAAGATATCAAAATTCAGTGATGTTGAAAGATAAAGTGAAGGAACAGGACTTAATAGGATAGATAGTAAATACATGATGTTCACATGAAAATCTAAAACAATGCTTTCTGGGGAAAGACTGGGATTGGGATAGGTTCCACCTTAAATCTCAATTATAAAGATTAACTATATATTTTATTTGCAAAATAGTAATAACACACTTTCATTTGAATTATCACACTTCAGCCTTTTCTCAAAGTACAATAGGCACATAATAATAAAGATAGAATTATAGATACATTTTGGTTTCTTTCACTACAATTAAATAATTATATATTCTATAATAATCATAAGACTGAATATTATTGTGTTGTAACTCGATATAATGCTAAGCTTATAAACTATCCAGTCAATACTGGCCTGTCGCAGGAATGATGGTTGTTAAAAGTACTTCAAGAAAATCAAAGATAATGAATCTTTAATGTTCAAATTCTCACTGTTAAATTAGCAAGACTCTGGAGCCTTATTGTAGTGAGTAGCCAGAAGGCAACAACAGGCTGGGCCAGGTATACACATCCTCATTTGTCTCCTGGGAGGCTCAATTCATCTGCAGCTTCAATGAAGAGGGAACACTTATTTTCTTACAGAGATAAATGAGACAAAATCACTGATTCTCCCACCTCCCTTTTCCTGTTTCTGAATGCTAGCACAATGAATTGCTTGACTCTATCATACTGCATTGCACCTATACAAAATGAAAAAAAGAACAAAAACAAAAAAACAATGTGTCTTAAGATTGGCTTCAGGTGTTCCAGCTGACATGTAATAGAGAAAGTAAGAAAAGAGTTTTCACTTTTTGTTAGGATTACATGAGCCAAATGATTAAAACATCTTAAATCTATGTCTCTCACTCTTGTGCATAATCTCACTCTCCTCTGAAGATGCATTCTTTGTGACATAATTTTATACTGGTTTTGGAGGGTATTTTGTATTTGTTTTTAATAATGCCTTGCCAGGACATTTTTTGTTTAGGTATAATAGTTTCTGAGTTTGATTCTGTGGGTTTTGTGTGTGTATATGTGTGTGAATGGTTGTATCTCAGCATATGTATATGATTCTTTGTTTTTTTTTCATTTTTTGTCCTATTCAGGGTTTTTGTTTGTTGGTTATTATTTTACCTTATTTAGATATCTCTTTGTTTTCTGATAAATGAACCAAAATGGTGTAAATTTGAGTGGATGAGGATGTGAGGAAGATCTGGGAGAAGTTTCAGAATTAATTGTAAGAACAATCAATTTTTAATATTTTTATATTCATATGACATAGTTTCTAAGTAAAAATTTAAATAAGATTATATAAAAAATAAACATTATATATTATATAAACTTACTATAAAAATGAATTGTGTTTATAATAATCAAGAAATTACCAATTAAATTTATGTAATTTAATTGTTCATTGGATTGAAAGCATAAAATGAGAACAAATTGAATCTAAAAAATTTCCTGCAGTATTGTCCAAATCAAGAGTCTATGGTCAGTTCTGACATTAATCCTTAAGATATCCATTTTCTAAAATTGATTTTTCCAAAACTTTCTTGTAAATTTAATTCATATTAAATTTTATTTCAGCATGAGAAAAATGGGACTTTGATTAGAAAAGTAAAATGACATTTAAAGACAATAAATAGAATAAAAACATCACTACTTGACTTTTAAGACCTATTTGAAGTCTATAGTAATCAAATGAGCATAGGGATATTTAATTTAATTACATGTAGTTTTGTGGAATGAACCAATAATATAGAATTCAATCTACACATATATTGGTAGTTGATTGTTAATATGGGCACCAATTATATACTTATTGACATTTCTATATCAATATGTGGCTTTGTATGTATGTGTGTGTGTGTGTGTGTCTATGTGTATGTGTTAATCTAAATCACCAATTTGGAGAAAAAACTTTGGAAAAATATAGAAATACTTATATTTTCATGTTTGAAGATAAATATAAAGATACATGAATTACATGAAGATATCTACTAACATCAAATCAAAAGAAATTACAGGAAACACAACAGTAAATAGTGATATCTATGGCCAACATCCTTTGAACTGGATCCAGAACATGTAGTAAAGAAGCAGTGAGGTTATTTGGTAGAACTAACGTTAGTTTTAATTGTTATATTGGCTGGTGTGCAGCTACCAGTAATCATCATTGCAATCCCAATTAACTTAGCTAGTTTAGAGTCTGGTATGCATTTGGAAAGTCAACTGCCTGTTGTTCCAAGAAGTAATGTCCTTTAGGAGAAATACTTCTTCTAATTGACAATTTGGCAAGAAATTACATTAATATTATTAATCTTTCTAGATTGAAATGTTACATGACTCAAATGCCATCTATTAAAACCCACTGTTAGATTTCAGTATTTGACTATACATCACAGGCTAGAACTATTTGTGATTATTTTTAATATTTTAAAGAGAAATGTCTTTGTTGTGGAATATTATGACATGAAATGAGTAATTGCCCTACTTAGCAAAGTCAAAGCAGAGAAAAGAGAGAGTGTAGTTGTAATATTTAACTGGAAAATGAGTCTATGTGTTTTGAGAAAACTTACTTTAGTTTTTTCATGTGTTGTCCACAACTTTTCACATCAATAGAAGATATATTCCAAATGGAAATTTTAGAACATCTGATAAACATGAAGTCAGGAAAATAAATTAAATACATCTTCCAAACAAAAAGGATTGGCTTCTATTCCAGGATTGTGAAAATTTAAAAAACCTTCTCTGAACATATTTGTTTATGTTGCTGGAATATAAAGGCAGTTTCTTCTTTATTGGTGCATAAGTATTTACATCCCAAGGTATAATTATAGTGTGTGTGTTTATATATAAGACAGAAAAGCCTAATATATAAATATCAGTGTTTTCATATGTTGGTGCTTCTCTCTTAAAGTACTACACTGAATGTACAGAAAACACTCAAAAGTCCTCACACTACATTGCTGGGGGTAGCTAACCAAAAATATTGTCTACCTGTTGCTGTACTATGAATACCAAACTATATACCTTCTCTCAACTAGAATTCTCCTATCTCCCGATAAAATAGGAAGCAATTACCCAGATAATATTAGATAGCAAACAATCTCTTTTTTAATTCTCAAAATATAAATCAAACATATACTCTAACATTCAACTTGAAGATTCATAAGAATATTTTTATTTAAAACTAAGTAAATAAATACCCAAGCTAAACAAAACCAAAAATACTTAGTGAAATAGATGCTTCACCTGAAGACATTGGTACTCTGCAAAATCAAGTTAAATCACTTTGTAAATTATTGTTGACATATGAGAAAATGTGGTGGAGGCCTGAGCATATGATTTGAAACTATTGAGGTCATTAGTGATATAGCAAGAGTGTTCTAAGGTTGTAGAAGACATGAAATCCTAGTAGAGTTTGGGCAGTAGGACCAGTTTCATGGGTGAGCAGTGATGCCAAGATCTCTTGGCCCTGTCACCTCACATCCTTAATGTTTTACACCATACAGCTACCAGAGTGTTAGCACTGTCAAGGTCTTAATTTTCTTGACAGATGACAATTAGAAGTGATTTGTGAATTAATAACAATATTCTACATTATGATTTAGATGGACTTTGCATTGGCTAGCTATACATTTATGTTAATAAAGGTCTATTAGATTTAAAATGAGGGCTAGGTGATTTACATTTCGATTGACTCTCAGAATTTAGGGTTTATTGCCTGGGGAAAGTCCTAATTCTCATATATTATGATTGACTGCTCTCTCTTTATGGAGACATAATTTGATTTTAGCCAGGTCTTAAAATGGAATTTAGCTTTTTCTCCTTAATATTTTTAATGTAGTGTTTATTTTGGTCTTTGCATAAATTATGTGCCAGAATGGCTTTCCCAAACCACACAGCTGCTCTCCAATTCCAGTGAATTTTGGTTAATGCACCATTGGCCTGGTCCATCTTGTGCCTGCCCATGTATTAATACCCAGCTGTGCACAGCTCAAAATTTTCTCAAGCATGTAATAAATAAGTTCCAGTGACTTAGAACCTTCTGCTTCAGTTGGTACAAGAGGATTTTCTTGTTTTGTTTTGTACTTTTAGCTAAGGTTTTTCTTGTTCTCTCATAATATTTTAATTAGTCAAAACATAAGACAAATTTTAAGTCAGATTGATTTCTATTTTCTAAAAACATTTTCAGCATTATGCTCAAAGGAAAGAATTTTTTAAAATACTTACATTGCTAGTAAGTAAAATATTAATTATAAGTCCACTTGCTAAAAGTTGTTTCTATTTCAGTTAGTGCAATATATTTTATTAAACTTATTCTAGAAATTAAGGTAATTATATTTGGTAAAATATGTATTTTTCTTACTGAACACTTTAAAGCAAGAAAACATAATACTTAGATCTGTTTGATGTTCCCTTAATGAAAATTTTACGTAGAGATATACATAGAAACAAAAGTTAATCGTGAATTCCACTGACTTTAATATTTTCACATGGACAAGAAAATAAATATTATGTTGCCAGAATGGCTTATCAACATACCAACTGCTGCTTTGTTCTTATTTTAACACCTCCCTTTATACTGAGAAATAACATTTTTTGTATAGTTTGATCATACTGTTTCCCTACCCCAATCCTTCTAGGCTCCTGCCCACCTCCACACTCACCCAAGTCCAAGCCCCTCACCTCTCTCTCTGTTTAGAAAACAAATGGACAAATCTTGTGCATCACTTAATTCATGTGAATTTTGTGATAAGGCTAAAAGCCAGAGCTATCAGTAGGCAATCTAATCTGGCTTGTCCATTTTTATTTTTTCTGTAACTTTGTGGGACTGTATTAAATGTGAGAGGTGACTGCTTAGGATTTTCAGGGGCAGAGAAATAACTTGTCAACCCGTTTCAGTACCACAAGTTAGTGGCAAATACATCTCAAGCCATTAAAAGAGCTGACCTCTAAGTAAGGAAGGTATTATCTGTAAGGAAAGTTCACAAGACAGCAGAAAGTAAAACACAGAGTTGATTTTAAGCAGCCAGCATGTGAATAAGCAAGCTCCTCCTATAAACTTGGAAAGTGTAAAAGTGTCCCAGCCATAACATGTATAATTTCAATCCCCAGTAACAATAATGGCCAAGTCTGATGTAATTAGATGTCAAAAAATTTAAATAATTTCTTATATAAAATATCTAGCTTTTGAGTAAAAACTTTGATAACTTACTAATCTGAAAAATCAAATTGTACACATTAAATCTTTTATAGAAGAGATCCAAAATTTCACTGAGATCATATGTCTATCACAATAATCATATAACCTAGAGAATATCATTCTTCATTCTCAGAGTCATAGAAGTTTATCCAAAAGCTAAATTACTTGCCTAAGAAGTTAAAAAGTTAGATTCAAATTCTGTTTGACTCCAGTATCTCCTCAATTCATGATTCAAATGTCAAGAATGCCTGTATTTGAGGGGGTAGTCAACATGTAACTGTCTTCACAAGGTTTAACTGCAATAATACTAGATACATTTTGAATATGTCCCCCTCTAATCACCGTAGAAGGAGGCAGAGACTATCTTGGATTTTGATTTGATTGTGTTTTTTTTTCAACACTTCCTGTGAACAAATAATACTCCAGTTTAGAAATGAAGAGTCCATATAATTCAGCTAATGAAATTATTACTTGTTTTTTTCTTTAAAATTTAACCTCTCTATGTCTGTACTTTGAAGTTGTGTTAATAGATTCCTAATTCATGGAGACAGATATTACCCATCTGTGCTGTGTTAGTCCACCTAGTGTGCTTGAAAGCAATTTTCAGATTCTCATTCTTAAACCTGTTCTCTAGCTCTTCATAAAAACCTTTTGGACTGGAAAAGACACAACCTTAATTTAAACTTAAACTTGGTCAGTAGGAAAAAGATAAGCAAGCCACTATTTTAAACATAAATACCAATTCTTTGAGCAGATATCCCAGATAAATGAGAGATTGGATTTCCTTATATTAAAAGCTACTCCTCCCCATATAAATTAAACGTGAAGAGCAGACATGGCATATGTCCGCAATAAGGTTTTCTCCCTTTTACATTTGTGTATAAACATGATGAATGTTATAAGAGATTAAATGTAAAAAGGTAGTTTTTTCTTGTAGTAAATAATAGCTAAGTAAGTGTAAGTTTAATTCAGTAAATATAAATATGAGTCCCTTTACATTACAAGTAGTTAAATAAGAAGCATGTAAACAAGTACATTAAAAATATTGGGTAGTTACGAGCTTTATTCTAAGAATACAGTATTATCACTTTGATTAAGTTTAAACTGACAGAAATAGTAATGCAGTACTGTTTTAAATTGAATTTTCTTTCTTGACTAGTACAAATTAATGTATTCTATACTTAATAGACACCTGCCTTGGCTGTGGAAGAACTTATTTTTTATGTGTTTGTTTGCTTATTTGTTTGTTTACATTCCAAATGCTGCATCCCCTCCTGTACACCCTCCTTCACAGAGTCCCTTCCCCCATCCTCTCTTCCCTTCTCCTCTGATAGGGTGGGGCCCCTTTGATATTCCTCAACCCTGGTGCCTTTAATTCTTTTCTTTATTCTGTCCTTTTCTTGAGTAATTATTGTATAATTAGGACTAATTTAGAGTAATGAGCTACATTCTCAATAAGAGAACTATTGCATAAAATATTGACTGATCCCATATATTAATATATGATTTGAGAGTAATAATCAAGGTTATGTTCATTTGACTTGGGAGTCAAATATATTGCATCTAAGTTTTACAAGAACATAATAATTTTGTAAAGTGATTATATTGTATTGCAAAATTTAAAAATAGAAATATTGGAATATTAATAATGGAAGGATATATTTTTCTGTTGATTTTGTATATTATATGGTCAAGGCATATAAAACTAACAAGAGAAACATATCTACCATCCAATGTAGTTAATACCATTAAATTTTATACAACTTAAAATATATTTAAAGCATCATCCTGATAAGCCCTTAGAAACATTGATCACAGGAGTGTTCACAGAATTTTGGTTATTGTCTTGCTTGTTCTCTGGCTATTTATGCTTATTATCATACTTGTTCCTTGAATATTTGCATCTACCCTATTGTTAGTTCCTCAACCTATAACTGACTTTAATACTTGCATGCAATTAAAATGGTATAAAAGCAAAAAGGAAGAGGTGGGATGGCGTAGGGGGTTTCTAGGGAGTGGAAATGGGGAAATGGGAAGGCATCTAAAATGTAAATAAATAAAATATGCAATAAAAATATGTTTAAAACATATCTATTTTTTATTTGGATTCAATTACTAAAATTCCTCTAGTCAGGAGATGAGTATTTTGAAGAGCATACTGAAAAGTTATAGCCTAAGTTTACATTTTCTTTTACATGGCAGAAATAAATTCTCTTCCTCAATTTGTTAAATTTGTGAATTCACCAAGGCCTTTAGATTATCAGAAGTATGTTTTATTTACATGTGTGTTTGCATTTTTATAAAAGAGAAGTTTTAATATGATAAACTAAATCAATCAAAGAAAGGCAACTGTATTGTAGGAAATAGACTTCTAAAGTGAATACTTGAGAACAAATCATGCCTATATGTTGGTGTTATAATTATAAACAATTGGCCACAAATACTTGGACAAATGAAGGGTCTCTATGTATTTGGGCTGTTGAAGGTGTCATAGAAGATTGTAGATTTTGAATGGGCTTCAAAGGGTATGGGAGTGTCACAGCCTGAACATGGATACTCCACACACTGGAAAATACACAAGTAAAGATAACTAACCAGGGCTTGGTGTATCATTCAGTAATAAAAATATAATGCTGATCACAATGAACACCATAAAAATATGAATTTAAATTTTAGGACCACATTAAGAAAAAGAACAAAAGGAAGAACATCGAAAATAGTGTGATTTGAAGATGTCAATGCTATAAAGTTGGTTGCACAGATTGCATTTCATACTGTTTCTAATATAAGCTATATGCTATATATAAACTATATATAATATAATGTATACACTATATGCTATCTTGGCTAGCCATTTTAGTGTAAACTAACACTAGTCTCAATGTTTCATATGCACATAGGCTTGGATAAGTCTATCAGGTCAGTATCAACTGTTGAGCTCAATTCATCTGGCAGAGTACATTCACCAGGGAGGCAGTGAATCCATATTGGAGAATACAATATATTCACTTCATAAGCAGAAATATTTTTTAATTTCAGAACAAAATATAAATAACACAAAATCTAACATAAATCGCAGTTTGGGGCTCATCTCACAGACTAGTCCAGGATAGATTGCCTTTTCCTTATCACGACTGCACTCTCACATCCCTCCCTTCTGACTGTCAAATATACACTTGGTTCCTGGATGGTCTTCCTTTAATTTCTAGGGCTTATATTCATTTTTTCCTTTTATTTTAATTGGATATTTTCTTTATTTAAATTTCAAATATTACCCCCTTTCCCAGTCCCTCCCCTCAGAATTCCCCTATGAAATTGCCCCTCCCCTGCTTCTATGAGGTTGCTCCCCACCCACCCACTCCCGCCTCCAGGACCTTGAATTCCCCTACAATGGGGCCTCAAGCCTTCACTGGACCAAGAGCCTCTTCTCCCATTGATGCCCAACAAGGCCATCCTCTGCTTCATATGTGGCTGATGCCATGGGTCCCTCCATGTGTACTTCTTGGTTGGTGGTTTAGTCCATTGAAGCTCTGGGGGGTCTAGTTGGTTGATATTGTTGTTCTTCCTATGGGGATGAAACCCTTTAGCTCCTTTAGTTCTTTCTTTAACTCCTCCACTGGGGCCCCAGTTGTGGACCCCATGCTCAGTCCAATGGTCAGCTGTGAGCATCTACCTTTGTATTTGCCAGGCTCTGGTGGAGCTTCTCAGGAGACAGATATATAAGGCTCCTCTCAGCATGGACTTCTTGGCATCCACAATAGTGTCTGGGTTTGGTGACTGTATATGGGATGGATGCCCAGAAGGGGCAGTCTTTCGATGGTATTTCCTTCATTCTCTGCTCCACACTTTGCCCCCATATTTGCTCACATGAGTAATTTATTCCCCTTTCTGAGAAGTACTAAAACTGCCACACTTTGGTCTTCCCTCTTCTTGAACTTCCTGTGGTCTGTGAATTGTGTCTTGGGTATTCCGAGAATTTGGGCTAATACCCATGTATCAGTGAGTGCATACCATGGGTATTCTTTTGTGATTGGATTACCTCATTCAGGATGATATTTTCTAGTTACATCCATTTAACAAAGAATTTCATGAATTAATTGTTTTTAATAGCAGAGTAGTAGTCTATTGTGTATATCATTTTCTTTACCCATTCTTCTGTTGAAGGATGTCTGTGTTCATTCCAGTTTCTGGCTATTATATATTAAAGCTATTATGAAAATAGTGGAGTATGTGTCCTTGTTATATGTTGGAGAGTCTTTTGGGTATATACCCAGAAGAGGTATAGCTGGGTCAACAGGTATGGAAATGACACCCTTCACAATAGTCACAAAATATGAAATACCTTGGTGTGACTCTAACTAAGCAAGTGAATGATCTATATGACAAGAACTTCAAGTCTCTGAAGAAAAAAATTGAAGGTGATTTCAGAAGGCAGAAAGAACTCCCATGTTCATGGATTGGCAGGATTAATATAGTGAAAATGGCCATCTTGCCAAGCGCAATCTACAGATTCAATGCCATCCCCAACTCAAAATTCCAACTCAATTCTTCATAGAGTTAGAAATAGCAATTCTCAAAATTATTTGGAATAACAAAAAACCCAGGATAGCAAAAACTATTCTCGACAATAAAAGAACATCTGGGGGCATCACCATTCCTGACCTCAAGCTGTATTGGAGAACAAAAGTGATAAAATCTGCATGGTATTGGTACAGAGACAGCCAGGTAGGTCAATGGAATATAATTGAAAACCCAGAAATGAACCCACACACCTATGGTCACTTGATCTTTGACAAAGAATCTAAAACCATCCAGTGGAAAAAAGACAGCATTTTCAACAAATGGTGCTGGTTTACCTGGAGGTCAGCATATAGAAGAATGCAAATTGACCCATTCTTATCTCCTTATACAAAGCTCAGTGCAAGTGGATCAAGGACCTCCACATAAAACCAGAGACACTGAAATTAATAGACGAGAAAGTGGAAAAGAGCCTCGAACACATGGGCATAGAGGAAAAGTTCCTCAACAGAACACCAATGGCTTATGCTCTGAGAAGAAGAATCAACAAATGAGACCTCATAAGATTGCAAAGCTTCTGTAAGACAAAAGACACTGTCAATTGAACAAAATGGCAACCAACAGATTGGGAAAATATCTTTACCAATCCTACATCTGATAGAGGGCTAATATGCAATATATACAAAGAACTCAAGAAGTTAGACTCCAGAGAATCAAATAACCCTACTAAAAATAAGGTACAGAGCTATACAAAATGAGGAATAATAAATGGCATAGAAACACCTAAAGAAATGTTCAACATCCTTAGTCATCAGGGAAATGAACATCAAAATAACCTTGAGATTTTACCTCACACCAGTCAGAATGGCTAAGATCAAAAATTCAGGTGACAGTAGATGCTGTCGAGGATATGGAGAAAGAGAAGACTCCTCCATTATTGGTGTGATTGCAGGGTTTGTATTCTAAAGAGATCTCCATTTTCTTGTCCATATTCTTCTCATTACACAAACTCACTCTTCCAGTGAAAGCTCATTCTCTTGAGCATACGCTAAGGTCAGCTACATCTTATTTATGCAGTGTACTATTACTTGTTAACTTTCACAAGCCCATTGTTTCTACTCCATATGTAGTCCTCCAACCCTTATATGATGTTATGCCATCACCCTTCCCTTAAATGAAAGCATACGATTGAGCTGTGACACCTACCACTATATTATTAATTAGCAAATTGTACTGATATCACCAACTTCACAAGTTCTAGAGGGCCTTCTCTCTTCTACTAAAATCAGTTCTACTCACTTTCATACTTCCTTTTACTTCAAATAAGGTGAGAACTTCATTAATTCTTCACCATTATTCTATTAATAAATTTTCAATTTTATACTCCCAAATAAAGAAAATAAAGTAACATGAAACAATGAAAACTTTTAGTTTTTACTTAAATTATTTTGGAATCGACCATTGCCTTACATATAAGATTTCCTCTGGAGTCCTTATATATTGACTGTGGCTTGTTTGTTTTTGCTTCTGGGAAGTAAACCTAGTGCCTGGAATTGTTTAGGCAGGAGCTAATCCTACATCCACAGCTCTATGGCCTCTAAGTTCCTTGACTATTTTATGAATTAAACTTCTCACTTAACCAATACAGAACTCCATGGACCTCATTGCAAACATAAAGCTGCACTGTGAACACAGAGCAGTGAGTCATGCTCACGACTCATTTTTCTGTTTGCTTTCTGCATCCATTATGAAGACATCTGCCTAGTACCCACATACGAATCACTTCATTTCCTTAGAGTCAGAAATTGGCTAACATCAAAGATCACTTTGAAGAGATTGGATTCCCATAGTCTACACAGAATTTTGTTACAGTAGTAATCAATTCATTAACTGCCTCTTTCTCTCTCTCTCTCTCTCTCTCTCTCTCTCTCTCTCTCTGTGTGTGTGTGTGTGTGTGTGTGTGTGTGTGTGTGTTTGTGTGTGTGTGTGTATGTGAGGGTGTGTGTGTGTTAACCATCAAGCTTAACATGAATAAAATAATGTTTTATATTCATCCTTACACTTCTAGTATCTTTATTAAGTTTTATCTGGCATAAACTACAGTTAGGATAGAAATAATCCATGTGGTGTAAGCACCCTCATAAGAATCTCCATGTTTTTAAGCCCAGTGGAGTCCAGTATACACATCTAAGAAGTATAATATTTTCAAATTGGAAGTTGAATAGTCATGATAATGTATGTAATCTTCTTAAGGCATGATTCATGTTTAGAAACTTTTATCTGAGAAAAAGGCATTTTAAATCTTAGCCTTCCATTCTAACACCTGATGAGAGAGAAAGGGGGAGGGGGATGACGATTAGTGTGGGAGTGTCTGCATATGATACATGCACCTAGTGCACTCCTGATACCTCGAGTGTCATCAAATGGGGAAATTAGGATGAAATAATCTCTCTCACACTAGAACTCTGACTCCAAACATTTTATATGAAAGACAGATACAGGAATCAGAGTGAGAAGAGATTTGCTTACACTACCACACAGGGCTTTGCACCCATTAAAGCACAGAAATATTTACATTAAAACAATTGTAACATTCAGTTTTAAAACTCAACCTTCATGTTGAATATAATAAATATATAGTTTCAAAGGTGTGTATAAACATCTACATATATATGAATGCATGTACAAAAACATAATAAATGTCACCTTTTTCATCTGTGATATAAATAAAAATGCTGTCAATATAACTTATTAATATGATTGTATTCTCAGTTCTATAGAAGGAATATAAAATATTATAATGACAAAAATAAATAAGGAATTCTTAAACCCATACAACATAAGTGACTTAGAACATGAATTAATAATGTATACGAATTCTATGACAAAGTAAGTCTATATACCTTATTACTTAGCATTCACTACAACAAAATGTATACTGTTTAATAAACCATGAAAGTATCACACACTGGATTATATAGCCATGAAAACTGATTATAATGCTTTATCTGTTGTTCCGAAGTAATAAATGAACTCTAGGACATAATATTTTGCACGTTAACACTGCTCCATAAAAGTCATAGAAATTTAAAGGAAATATATACTTAAAAAGAAAATAGTTACAATTACCTTATGAAGTTAAACTTTTCAGCATCTTTCATGATCATCATACCTTTTCATTGTGTGTATCTGTCACAAAGAAAGAATGTGTCAGAAGTGTAACAGAGAAAGCATTTGGTGTTTGTGTGTGTGTGTGTGTGTGTGTGTGTGTGTGTGTGTGTGTGAAAAGAAAAGACAAAGAAAACCTGAGAAGTTTAGCAGTTATTTCTTACCATCTGGTAAACTTGATATGAAATTTTCGACGTAAATCAGTAGTTTTTATCTCAATCCATGTGAGCTACTAAAAGAGTACATTTATTTGCATGGCTTACAAATGTCTAAATTTCTTAGAGTGAGTTAGGAAGCCTTAAATCAAAATCCCAGCAGATTCCCTGTCCCTGTCTGGTGATGCTTTTAGAGTTATAGATGCTGATTTCTCGTTATTTCATTATAAGGACATTAATCTACACCACAAAAGAAGAGTCCTTATGACCTGATGACTTTGCTGAGGCATTACTTCCTCATGCCACCATCTTGAAATTTATGACATTCAGTCCACAACACAGTTCTAAATACATAATTAGAGTGGATGGGGCAAATTATTCTTGTTTCAGTAAACTTCTGAAATCTTGAGTCCTGAGTGTTTTCTTGACTTAGGTTTTTCTTTTGTTGTTATTGTTTGCTTATTTATTTCTTTGTTCATTTTAAATAGCATTTTCTAGCATACAGAAGCCTATACCATACTAGAACAATAAACTCTAGCTCAGAGTTTCCTTAATTAAAAGCACCAAGGAGAAAATGCTCCCAGCTCTATAGGAATTAATTATTAAAGTGTATGGAAACAAATCACATCCATTCCCTCGCCATTGTTCAGCTTTGTGCCAGGAATGCAGGCCTGCCCTCACTAAGGCCTGATGTGTAAAGAATTCTATGGACAATGTGAACTAAATGTGGATGTTAGTGGTCTCAAAAAGACCACAAATACAAAATCCATCAGCGTTGACTGTCATTTTGTGGGAAATAAGGGTATTTGTGATGATTGGAACAAGGAACTCATTATCCAACCCCTAATACCTCACCTCCTCTAAAACAAAAATCCAAAACAAACAAGTAAGCAACACAAATACATGAACACAAACAAAACCCAAAGTGAATAGACTAAAGAGCAGCAGATAACCCAAAATGTGAATGAACTGAAACAAACAAGTCCAGCCTACTTTCCTTGTATCTAAAGAATCAATGATCCAGAGAGAAAGGAAAAACACATTGCCCAGAAATACCAATTGGTTTCTGTGGTTCAGAGTAGATGTAAAGTCAACAGCCACAGGAAAGCTTGTTTAGAGATGAGGATGCCAGGAATTACGGAGATGATGATTGAAACATTTCAGTGCTGATGGGGCCACTGGAGTGTTTGTAAGTGAGGTTATGTGGAAAAAACATCAGAATGTTTATTGTTGTTGCTGCTGGTTTTGTTTGCTTGTTTTATTTTGCTTCGCTTTACTTTGTTTTATCTACTATTGTCACCTCACCTCTTCCTATCTTCATACTCTTATGAGGTACCTCTTTAATGCCCGCCATCCACTACAGATCCAGTAGCTCTCTGGCCTGTCAACGCTATGCAGATGGTCATTGACAGCTACAGGACAGCTAGAATGATCCTGTAGTGGGTGAGGTGGATTTATGCTATCCCTTAGGATGGTCTGAAGGTTGCTGTAACAGCCAGGCTTCACCTTCACTGACATCTTTCCATAGCCCTATATCTCCAAATCACAGGCAGAGTCAGCAAGTCCAAAGCAAGTTACTGCAGAAACTCAGGCACAGGGCTCAGCAGTCCTCGGGACGGACTTCCACTGCTGACATCTGACTGCTCCCTCCTGACACCAGCACCCAACCACAGGCTTTTCGTATTTTATTTTTCTATCAAACTGAACATTAAAAACTATCCACCACTGCATTATATTTTCATAGTTTGATGTTTCCTAATGCTTCAGATACTCTCAAATGCATGAGAAACTAAAAGTTCTATTATCCTGAGATAGCCAAAGGTGATATCGGAGATGCACAAAAGAGCTGAAAAATGTTTTTAAAAGCATGTGCTTTCTAAGATAATTTTGGTTCCTAAGGTTGACCTGGAACTCTGGGCTCTATAATCTGGCTAATGTTTAAGTGCATTAATGCTAAGCCATTAAACTGAGAGAAAAATCATTAAGAATGATAACTCCCAAATCAGACTGTGACCTATTGCACCTCAGTGGATTAGGGAACCTGTTCTTCTCACACTCTGGTAAAACCTCACAATCTTTTTCTCATTTAATTCTTTAAAGCTTAATTAAAAGCAGTAGGAAAAGTGAAAAATAATGATGATTAAAATTCCTTTTATATTCTATAATGTAGTGAATACCTGTTTGAGAAAATCTAGAGAATGTTGTCTTAGACGTGAATATGACACAAGATTTACTTACTCTAAGCTACTATTTTTATAGAAGGAAGCTATGCTAATCTGTTGTTTGCTGTTCTAGATATATCAGGATCAAGCAGCAGAAAAATTATATATCAGATCTACAATGGTATTTTATCTGCCTCTCTCCCAGTACTTGAATGTGATTAACTTGATAAATTGAATCTATTGTGCTGTCAGATAAATAATTGTGCAGTGTGATTTTTCACGGGATGATGCAGGCATTTCAATAATGTAGCCAAGATGAGAGAACTCGACTGTCACTATGTTGAAGGGCAGATTAACCTTGAAAAAAATCTATATGATAGAGATATAGTGTGACAAATTCATAGATCAGTGGTAGAAATCTTACTCAGCATGCATTAGGTCTTTGGTTCCACCTCTGGTACTGCTAAAACCAAACAAAAACACAGAATGTTTTATTTGTAAAGTAACTGTAACTTGACTTGAAAGCCAGTGATTTATAAAAATTGATGCATAAGAGATACTCTAGTACCCTATGTATAGCATGCACGCAATAAATATTTTTCTTCAGTCACTAGAAGAATGTATGAGTTAATGCATGGGAAAAGTATTGTGGAGGTAGAAAAATAAATTGAAATAATATATTTATTGAAAATTATTCCAGAAAACAATCTAAATAAAAACGTATTATTTCCATCATCTACACTGATATAGTATGGTTTAAGTACTTCTTTATTTGTGATAGACATATAAATATGTAATCATACATATTTGATTAAGTTAACTTATTTTTGAAACCAAATACAGTTGTAAACTATCACATAAAAGCTGTTTACTCATAAGACTAATTTGAAAATATGGTTTGGTTTTGAGACAGACTCTCACTAAGTACCTTTGGCTACTTATACCAGGCAAGCTTAGAACTCAGAAATCTACCTGCACTTGTGTGTTGGGATTAAATGGACCATCACCTATGTAGCCACCTGGCCTACATAGGGAGAATATTTTTAAGAATCAAATGTTTCCAGCAAGCTTGTAAACTAAAGAGAGGAGGAAAGAGAGACACAACTATATAGCATAGGGTTAAATGTATGCAACCAGGGCACACATGCCTTGTACTTTCCTCACAAGTCAATAAAGTACCCCCCTACTGTTCTATTTCCCTAAAGTTTGCATCATTTGTGTGGTCTCAACCAACCCACCCAGCTCAGAAGTTGGGGTTCATTTTGCTTACATATTATATTTACTGCCTTAGTGTATCTTCAAACACAAATGCTGGTTTAATTTTTATATGCAATAAATATAGTTTGTTAGGTTTAGAATATCAATATTTCTTATCATACTACTCCCCGTTCTGAAAGTCACATTAATCCAGGTAGCCTTGTCAGACTGAAGTCCAAGTAGTTCTGTCTTTCCCACAGGTCACCTTTTCTGACCTTGAAGCGCAGGGCTTTCTATATCCTATTTATTCTCCTGTGGTGATCCCAACTCTCTTCCCTCTCCATTTCTTCATGTCATGTATCATTTTTCCCTCCCTCTGAATTTCATGACAAGTCTTCACTGTCCTTGTCTTTCAAGACGAGTATTTCCTGTCTTGCTCTGGATTTTCCTAAAACACAGTTCCTGGGGTAAACTTTAATTAAATAGTGAATAAATATGAGAAGTGTTTCTCAAAAACCACAATGTTAGAATTAATAAAATAAATATGTTTATATTTTGAAAAAGTAAATTCTAGCATGATTTACTTCCTCTACTAATGTATAGTAATAGCATCATCACCATTATTAGATGAAGTAGTACTGCTCAGAATTTTGTGTGCATTTTTTTTCTCTTTATATCCTACTATTCCAATTCTTCTTTCTCTCTTTGGGTATGCTTTCTACTTTAATGTCCTAAACATACATGCACACACACTCACACTCACACACACACACACACACACATACACACCATTACACATTCATACATGCGACCATTAAAATAAGATTATTATGAATATGAGAGTAAACAATGTCTCTTCATAAATGGACTCTACAACAAGACTTATCAAGACTCATTTGGGAAATAAAGAGTGAGGCCCAGATGTTAGAACTCTTGTAGAGTCACACTGTATGTGATTGGTATGATTATGAAACTAAGCAGCTAGTTAAGTTAAGATGATCTTGAATAACTTATCTGTTACTGTCCTGGTTTTATTTATACCAGGCATGTTATGCTTCTCCAGGGACCCATAGTGATTTCTGTATAATTGGCTATTAACAAATATTTTCTTACATTAATGATAAGATACGAAAATATTCCATAAAGAGTTGTGGCTGCAAAAGGAAAATAAATAAATAAATAAATAAATAAATAAATAAATAAATTCTGTGAAAGTCAATCCCTTTTGTTAAATATCTGATAAATGTTAGCATAGTATTTATTGGCAACAAAATATGGTTTTTACCCTGAAATAGTAGCCACCCATGTTGGTAAAATACCTAAAAGGAATTTGACACAGGCCCACTGGTCATTAGGAAACCATAAGGCAACTTTATAATATATGACACAATCTGGGATACCCTATTTTTTAAGGACTGAGTAGTTAGGCTTTGTCAAGAGAAACATCAAGCTTCCACTTTGAAGTGGATTAATGCAGAGTGACCTTGCCAGGCAGAAAGAAATAAAAGATCATATTATCAATCTGGGAACCCAGCAGTTGTGCAAGACTGTTTCTGTACAAAGTACGAAGTGGCAAGGGATCAAAACTGCTTAATAGTTCCAGAAATCTTTAAAATTATAATAATTCCTCATTAACCCTAATTTAGAATTCTATTCTTCTCACTTGAACTACAAAATTCATTCAAAAATGTTCATCCAATGGATGTTGTGTGTGAGAAATGTCTTAGACTGAGTTTTACCAATATCCAGAGTTGACAATGTGAAAGCTTGTCTTCTGCTTTGTTAAAGAGTATCATGAGCACAGGGAGGAATTATTAAGATTCAGAACCAGACATCTAGACAGAAGGAGATCTCATGAGGGCACAACTCAAAGATGTTGCAAAATTTGCTCAATTGTCAGAAAGTTTTGGTAGGAAAAGAAAAACTCATAACATTTGTTGGCATTGTAATCTATAAATCAGGAGGTATATGTTAGTCTTCTATGACTGATGTCAGTATACAGATTTCCTACATGATTCCCTACTCTTTCACATCCATATCTTTCCCATTAAAAGTGTCCCTGTCCATGGAACATTGTTTATTACTGATGAACCTAAACCAGCACATAATTTTTCCTACATTTCACTCCCATTAGAATTCTATCTTAGTATTATACATGGTATGGATTTTGAGAAATGTCCAGTGATATGCATTCACTGTTATATCAAATAGAATATATTTTCTATCCTCCAGCACATTTCTATTCTTTTTCTTCTTGTGCTTTTCCACTACAAATATCAGACACTAACTTATTTACTGTCATGATAATTCTACTGCTTCATGAGTCCAATCACATAGTATGTGGCACTTTTCAGGCTGATGTCTTACATTTAATAGTATGCACTTTAATTGCCACTGTATATTTTTCTTTATTGTCACTTTAAATAATAGTCCATGTCTAGACAGACCTCAGAATAGTTAACTCCTCATATGCTGAGTGTTTCTCTATTTGCTTAAATGTTCTGACAACGGAGAACAAATCACTATAAACATCTCCACGTTAATGTGTAATCACATGTTCTAAAGTCCTTTGTGTTAATTTCAGGTTGTATGATTGAAATCTAGTACTTTAAGGATGTGTCAAACTATTTTCTAAAGCATCAGTTTGTTGGCACTGTTAACAAACTGAGTTCTTATTTCCATGCATTCTCATATGATTTGTTCTTCAGAACATTCTGGATTATGTTCTGCAAATGGGTGTGTAGTAGTATCTCATTGTTGTTTTAATGCACCTTTCCTGATTGCATATTAGAAGAATCAGCTTTCCACATTTTCATTTATTTACAAAATAAAGTGGCCTAAAATAAACAATCACACACACATACACATACATACACACACATACACACACATACACACACACACACACACACACACACACACACACACACACGCCAACATGATTTTCATTGACCTAAGTTGTCTATGTGGGAAGTTTGTCCTCTATCCATTGTGGCCATGCAATAGATACTCTACTTCAAGCAGTTCTGATTGACTGCTGGCAAAAGTGATGAAACTGGCCTTTTGGTCCTTGCTGGAAGAGTTGGTGTCATTATCATGTATACCAAATGGAATTTCCATTTGGGAAACTGTAGAAAAAACTACATCTTACTCAGACAAGATCTTTGATATGGCTCTTGGTTCTGAACCTTATACTGTTCCATCACCAAAGAAACTGATTCAGCTTGGTCCACTAAAAATTTTAGCTAGACTGCATCCATCACTCTCCTAGCTATTGCAGCCCAGAATTCTGTAGTTCAGGCTCTCAATGAACACTCCAACATACTCAAAAAAAAAGCCATGGACAATCCTCAAATTGAAGGTGAAAAGTCAGCCCAGTGGCACACAGTAAAGGAACATAGAAGAAAGATAGAAGAAAGGCAGTGGAAACATAGAAGAAAGAGCTTAAGAATGTAAAATGTATAAACCTCACATAATTGCCACAGAGAGGAAACTTCATAACAGAATAGTTGCTCTGAGTAATTTGGTCAAAGGTCCAGAGTGCTCAATTGGACACTAAGGTGATGTCTCAGGATCATGAGTTTATTGTCCAAGCAAGGGATGAATTTAAATGAGAGTTGGGAATTTCACTTCAGATGTCACTCCTAAAAGGAAATAGATGAGTATGTATGACCTGGCCAACAAACTTTCCACCAATGATCTGATTGTTCATGCCTATATTAGCAACAATCACTTCTACCGGAAACTAGTACAACAGACAGCCACAGAGAAACAGCACTTGAAGCTAGCCTTCGCAAGGCAAAAGCTAGAAAAAAGAGGACCTTTGATTCTGCAGTGGCAAAGGCAATAGCGCACAACAGAGGTGAATCAGGCTGAGCAGAACAGAAAGTAGATGAAATGAGAGATGCCACGGAGAATGACATGTGGTCCCAGCTTCTCTGAGGGGCAGATAGCCACACTGATAATTTGCAAAATGCCCTCAAGGTGTAAGAATGAGAACTGAAGTAATTCATTTGAGTAGGGCCTGTCTGAAAAACTCTCTGAGTAAGAATCAGCATTTCATCATCACAGACAAGAATAAATGGACAACTTAAATGTGGACATAAACACTGCCTACACTAGGTTGAGTGAAGCTGCTCAATTAATGCTGTTGCTTATGAAGTAGCCCAAAAAGCCTACCAGCTCTGGCTTTCAGTGGAACATTCAAGCACAGCATGGAAACCCCATCTGTAACAACTTCTGACTCAACTGTTCTGATAATGAATTTGCCCAGGATTTAACTGTACCCATTGCCCTGAAGTTCTTGACAATGTGGATAGACAATGAAGAGTCCTTCAGAGCCTTTCTCTATGCTGCTAGCCTCAAGGACACCAATGATTCATGAAACCAGAAATAGCATGTATCAAGGCCTCCTATCCTATGCAGTCTCTACTTCAGTTCCTGCTTAAGTAGCTGAAACCACTAGAAGAGCTCTACCCTGAGTAATAAATCATATTTAAATCACTCCCACATTGCTCTTACTGCATTGAGCATGGTGACTTAGAGCTGGCAACAAAGTTTGTCAATCAGCTAAATACACTGGCCAGAAGAGTGATACAGGACTGGCTGAAAAAGGCCCAAAGAACCCTTGAAACTAAACAGCTAGTGGAGGTTCTAACTCCATGTGCCAGCACCATAGGAATAGTAACTATTCAAATGCAGGAAGTATAAGGCTTAGGAAGAGTTGTTTAATGTTACCTCATATGCAAGGAAGTTAGCTTTAGTATTGGCAGGGTTTACAACAAGGGTCCCCAAATCATCTAAACGGGAGAAGTTTCAATTCCTCTTTTCAGTTACTCGAACGTGTTGCAAGGCTATCATGGCAGTGAACTTCAGTAGTCTTAATTTGCAACTTGTGTAACATTTCCTGCTTTTCAGGTTTTATTGATCAAGCTTGTGAGCCACACTCACAGTAATGCTTGTGATAGCTACTATAGTTTCTGCCTTTGGAGCACACTTTATAAAAAACACAATGAAAATAAATGTTAACATTTGTACACACTTATATAATAGTTTGAGCATATACCACTACCTCACCCCTGTATTCTGCCATTCTTAGTGCTCCCCTCTTTTGTATTCTGTGCTACATAGATAGGTTCACTTCTATTTTCAGGTCATATGTCATTTTATGAATCTATAAGTCACTGAATCACCAAGGAGCGAAAACACTATGTTTGTCCTTATAAGACTGGACTGATACATTAATGTAATGCAAACATACTGTTTTTAATGCCTTTTGCAAGGCACAACAGATGTAGCTTGACATGGACTCAGAGAAGGTAATTTGAAAGTGAACTACAAAGAAGTTAAAAGATTCTGGAATAAAAGAGCAGACTACTATAGCCACAAGTAAGAATGTTTGAGAGAACAGGATAGATTCTCTCAGAGACCTTCCATAGGAGTCCTAGGGAATCTTATAGGAATACTATCCTTCACACTTCAGTTTTGGACTTTCATATGTGTGTTTATACAATATCACTTTTAAAATGTGTTTATGTATACATATATTTATTCCTGTGAGGGGGGCTTGCATGTGTGCTATAGCAAGCATGTGAATATCAGAAGATAAATTCCATACCTTGGTAGTCTCTCCCTTGTTTTGAAGCAGAGTTTCTTTTTAGTATATGTGTTGCTGAAGGGAGCACTCAGAATCTTTTCTTAAAAATCGTTTTGTTTATGAAGATTTTATGTATACAAACAAAATATTTTGATCATATCTATCCCACACTGATCCCATCTTCAATTTTTCCCAGACACAGCCAATCATGTTTTTCTCCCAGCCTGATCACCCATCTTTTTAATCCTCATTGTCTAGTCAGTGTTTCCATACGTACATGGGTGTAGGTACCATATCCTAGATCATAGACAACCCAGCAGAGGCCATATACCTGAAAAAAATTGATACTTTCTCTTCCAGAAGTTATCACCTACTAACACGCCTCCTCTAAAATAGGGCCCCCTCACAAGCCACACCTCCATCCATGTTGAAGCTTTGTCTGGCTTTACTTTAGAGCCAGTGACTTTCACCACTGTAAGACCATGTGTGTCGCAGCCTTTCTTTGTCCAGAAAACACTGACTTGCAACAATCCTCCCACCTCAGGCTATTGCAATCATTCTGCTCCATCTGTTTTATATCCCCTGAGCCTGGGTGGTAGACAGTGTGATACAGATGTCCCATTTAGCATTGAATGTTCTTTCATCACTTCGCTGCACCTTGACCAGTTATGGATCTTTTTCTTAACCACTGTTTCCTCCAAAATAAGTTTTTCTGATGAGAGGTCAAAGCACAACTAATCCATGGTATAAAGACAAATAATAATTAGACAATGATTTGACATTATAACCATTAAACAAATTAATGGAACTAGGTTAACGCATAGGCCTATTACTTCCCTTACCACAGGTTCTTGGCAATTTAGGACAAAGTTCTAGTGTGTAGAGTGTGTAAAATCCAACCTTAAAGCAAATGGTTACCTTTGCAACATCTATTACATCTGTCCTATTTTTACAGGTCCACAACTATCGTGCCTTATAGGAGTCACAGCTGGGCAATACATTACTCACATAGCAGTCTGTATAGCAACTTTCAGAGCTATAGAAACTTGACAGTAGTGAGGAAATTCCCAAGCCTTTACATCTTGATTTTACCATATCATGTTACTGAAGTATGGGGTATTATTATCAAGTACTGGAGAGTAATCAAGAACAATGACAATATCCTATATTGTTCTGATAATCTGTGTGATCCTCCATCCTGACCAAGAACTGTAAGGGAGGGATCTCATAAATGGCACTAGACTTTATCAATGATAATCTGTGGTACCTACATTGCCCCTCATCTGTCTGGCTGTCTCAGCTCTCTGTCAGTCTCTGTGGGTCTTTGTCTGCATCTATGTCATCTATGTCTGTGTCTCTGTGTGTATGTCTATGTCTGTGTCATCTATGCCTGAGCATCTCTGTGTTTGTCATCTGTGTCTATGTGTGTCTGTGCCTATGTGTATATCTCTGTGTGTGTATGTGTGTGTGTGTGTGTGTGTGTGTATCTCTTTCTTTTCTTGTGCCTGTGCTTGTGTCTGTGTCAGTGTCTGTGTCTGTGTCAGTGTCTGTGTCTGTGTCTGTGTCCCCCTTCTTCAGCTCCCATATCTCTGTAAAACTGCTAGGATTAGAGATACTTGCTATCACTCTCAGCTTTTAATCTGGGTTTCAGGGTTCCAATTTAAGGCAGTGTCAAACAATTTGTATCCCCTGAGTGATCACCCCTTATTGGTGAATGAATTTATTTACTTTCTAGCAAACTACCAAGTTTCTGATGGTTTTCTACAACAGTCCTAGGAAAGAAATACACATGAGCTTAAATATGCTTTTCATGTTCTTCTTTCTCTTTTACTCATCACTTCTATCCAGTTGCTCTTCCTCTACTTCATACAACATTACAAAATTGTTCATTGTTTAAAATTCAGTTGCAAGAGACTATAATATAAAAATCATCTCTGTACTTTAATCATTCAATCTATAATATTTAGGTAGAAAAGAAGGAAAAAAAGCAAAGGGGAGACGCTTTACCCAGTATCAATCACCCCATTAAAAAAAAGCAACAAAAATCAGTATGTATTTTTAAAAAATAAATATTTTTCTACATTTTCTAGATTTTTCAGGTAAAATAAAAAAGTTGGTGTTTTAATAGGATAGAAATGATTTATTACCAAGATTTTTTTCATTATGTCATAAATGTATAACTTTCCCCAGAGGTACTTGTTTTTTGGATATGTACTATGACAGCTGGGAAGTCAGTGATGACAGATTTGTGTGGCAGGGTCCCTGATATTTGACACAAAGTTCTATTTCCCCAACACACATTTACTGGAATTCTTTCAGTTAAGTCTGCTAATGTCACCACTTCTGCGCCACAAATAGAGCAGATATGACAAATGTCAGTCTTTCCCAGAGCCAGGAGAGCCCTTCTCCAGGCACTCACCTTTGCAGTCACATCTTGTAGGCCCTGGCCTCCTGCAACATGGTATAGTGTCAACACATGAGAATGTGGATTGACTGACTATACAAAGATGTAGTGTGAGATAGTCAAATACTTCTGTTAAATTATTAAGACTTTCATGGAATTAACTGCAAATGCATTTAAAATCAATATGGCAAGTGCAAGGAATTACTTCTTAATCCCATGTTCCTGAAATGATATGGTTCAAATAAAGAACTTAATCTATTAAGCTTAATTATGATGTCTCAGTAATTTTCCATGAAAGAATTCAAACTTCAGACCATTCATTCTTCTTGAAATTGAACACAATTAAAAGTAAAAAGAAAGAACTGAATTTTAAGATGGAAGTACATAAACAGGCTGTCATAGCCCACATTTGTATTGACAGCACTTGAGAAGCAAAGGCAGGAGGAGTGAGAGTGGAATGATTTTCTCAGATACTTGATAAATTCAAGGGCTGCACGGAGTATAGTGGCTACCTTGTAAAACCATCAACAAAAAACCCAATTTTTTAAAAGGACATTATATTTACATGTCATATATATGTCCGAATCCTGACTCATCCCAGGACTTTTTATTTAATTTGTATATAAACAGATCATTTAGTCAAAGCTAGGAAGTGTGTGTGTGTGTGTGTGTGTGTGTGTGTGTGTGCATGCTAGTTTAGCAAATTGCTGCTAGTAGGTTCTCCTCTAAGATCTAAGATTTCACTAGACCTGGGAAGTGACTAAGTTTCTATTACCAGGCAGTTTCCATCTCCCACACTTCCCACCACTATTGAGGAAGCCTATGTCCAGACAGTTTTTGGTTATTACCAAGATATGAATACCACTATTGCAATACTAAGTATATCTTACCCTATAGGTCATGGTTGTAGTTCATCAATGTCACACCTGGATAGGACTATTTTTCTTTTTCTTTCTTTCTTCTTTGGCATGGGCTTCACTGTTTTCAGGTGGTTTTCTTTTTTATTTCCTTATTTTGTATTAGGTATTTTCTTTATTTGCATTTCAAATGTTATCCCCTTTCCTAATTTCCCCTCCAAAAACCCCCTATTCCATCCCCCTTCCTCCTGCTCACCCACCCACCCACTCTTGCTTCCTGTCCTGCCATTTCCCTACACTGGGGCATCCAGCCTTCCCAACACCAAGGGCCTCTCCTCCCACTGATGTCCGAGAAGGCCATCCTCTGCTACATATGCAACTGGAGCCATGGGTTGCTCCATGTGTATTCTTTAGTTGGTGAGTTAGTCCCTGGGAGCTCTGGGGGTTCTGGTTCGTTCACAGTGTTGTTCCTCCTATGGGAATGCAAACCCCTTCAGCTCCTTCTCAGTTGAGAATTCTTTGTTTAGCTCTGTACCCCATTTTTAATAGGGTTATTTGGTTCTCTGGCTTCGAACTTCTTGGTTCTTTGTATATATTGGATATTAGCCCTCTATTGGATGTAGTGTTGGTAAAGATCTTTTCCCAATCTGTTGGTTGCCATTTTGTCCTATTGACATTGTCCTTTGCATTACAGAAGATTTGTAATTTTATGAGGTCCCATTTGTCAATTCTTGATCTTAGACGCAATCCTCATCAAAATTCCAACTCAATTCTTCATAGAGTTAGAAAAAGCAATGTGCAAAATCATCTGGAATAAGAAAAAACCTAGTATAGTGAAAATTTTTCTTAACAATAAAAGATCTTCTGGGGGAATCACCATCCCCAACCTCAAGCTGTATTATAGAGCAGTAGCGATTAAAAACTGCATGCTATTGGTACAAAGATAGGCAGGTAGATCAATGAAACAGAATTGAAGACCTAGAAATGAACCCACACACCTATGGTCACTTGACCTTCGACAAAAGAGCTAAAACTGTCCAGTGGGTAAAAGACAGCAGTTTCAACAAACAGTGCTGGTTTAACTGGAGGCCAGCATGCAGAATGAAAATTGATCCATTCTTATCTCCTTGTACAAAGCTAAAGTCTGATTGGATCAAGGACCTCCAGATAAAACCACATACACTGAAACTAATAGAAGAGAAAGTGGGGAAGAGCCTCGAACACATGGGCACAGGGGAAATTTTCCTGAACAGGACTATTTCGTATTTCTCTTTCTTGGCAGCTTGCATACCACCTTGGAGTACTATATGAACTAGTCCTTGGGAAAGAGCTTTCAGGTCAGATCCAGCTTGAGATTTCCAAGTCCTGTGGCCTAAGTGTGTAGTAGCATCAGCAATGGATACTCATGTTTACTGGGTGGCAACCAATGGCAATAATAATAGAAGATATTGTTTGGGGAATCACTCAGACTCTTGGGTAGACAATTGTCAGCCCAAGTGACACAACATCATTTAAACTATATGTACATGCACATATGCTTGCATGTGTTGTATGTAATTTTATATAATAAAACAAAGTAATTTGTTCCTTATAGCTTTTTTAAAAGTTCCCTGGTGTTATGTTTTCCACCCCTCTCCTTATATATTGAACTCTGTCTTAGTTATTGTACTGCTGTTGTTTAGGGACACCATAAACAAGAACACTCTTATAAAAAGAAAGCATTGAATTAGAGTCTTGCTTACAGTTTCAGAGGCTTAGTCAGTTGTCATGGTGGAAGGATGACTCTGGAACAGTAGCTGATAGATATGTTGTCATCTTCTGCCAAGGGACAAATTCTGATCCTGGTGTGGGCTTTAAGACCTCAAAACTCATCCCAAGTGACACATTTCTTCAACAAGGCCACACAGCTTAATCCTTACAGTATTCATAAACAGTTTCTTTCCTGGGTAGCTAACCATCTAAGTAGGTGAACTCATGCTAAGGGGGCCATTCTTATTCAAATCAATACAACTTCTGCCCTAACTAAAGTCCCTCCATTCTGTGGTTCCCCATTTTCCCATTCACATCTTTTGTATCCTATGCTTCCTCTCTCCTGCACTGTCTCTTGTCAGCTGTATTGGCCCTCAGGCTCTTACAGTCTCTCTGTCCCCATGTTAGCCATGTTTCTGAAGCCTTGTGTGTAGGGATTGCATTGTAAATGTATTCATTGAGGATGGATACCCTTGGGTGACCCATCTCTTCCTTTTGATTAGTTGTGACTTTCTGCAATTTTCTCAATCAGTCACAAAAATAAAAGCTTCTTTGATAAAGTGTGGGACATACCCTTGTCTCTAGACTTAATAATAGACTCTAGGAAAATGGCACTTAAAGGTTCTCTGCTTAATTTTGCAGCTTCACCAGCCACAGACAATCATCTCAATTTATAGTGTAAGATATACATTCCCTTGTACTAGTGAATCTTACAGCCACCATGACTGCTGGAAACCTCGCAGTATATGAGTGCACTGTTTTACCTATCAGCTTATCTTGACATGCTGGCTGCCCACTGTTGCGGTATGCTGTTGTTATTGCTGTATAGGACTGCTAATTACTTCTCTCCATTGAAAGTTTGTATGCTTCTTTCTAAAACTATGATTGTCCACAATGAGAAAACTTGTAGTTTATATCCTGACTAATTTCTACAAATCCTGTGTCCAAAACATGTGATTTCTTCAGCAATGAGGTCTTGGTTAATTCTTGTGAGGGACCAAGGAAAATAGTTACGGTCTACATTGTTTAAGGAGCCTATAAGATCAACCTAAGAACTGGAAAGGGCATTTCCTATGACTACCTCTTGAACTTTTCTTGGATAGATACTTTCTATAAGTTTTTATGAGAAGTATTGTTGTCCCAATTTAAGTAATGTGTGTGTATGTGTGTGTGTGTGTGTGTGTATGTGTGTGTGTGTGTATGTGTGTTGGAGTGAGGGGTCTCTGTGTGTGTGTGTGTGTGTGTGTGTGTATGTGTGCTTATATAAAGGGATTATATATAACTTTAAATAGGCATAATATAACTAATATAATATAATTTTCCATAGCTTTTCCAAACATCCTTAATGTTATTTATTCTTACTTCTCTCTCCCTTTGTGTTGCCATCACTCCTCCATCTCTAGGTGAGTTTTCTGTGGTGATTCCCCTGCAGGCTTTACAGCAGGCAGAAAAAATATGCTCAGGGTAAGGTAAAAATGGAACTCAGTTCAGGCCAATTTTACTGTAACCAGTGCTGGGCCAACCAGAACTTTTAGAGTCTGTCACATATCACTTTACTTTAGTCATATTTAAGAAAAGCATAATTTTGAAAAAATAAGTATTCAAATAACAACTCAGTCTCAAGTATACAACAGTTTAAGACATGTTGCACTGAGACATTTTACAAAGTATTTCTGGTGTCGTTCACAAGAATGGGTACTGTGGACTCAGAGATGCTGCCCAAGATGTAGAGTTTAACAAGCCTAACTGAGGTAAACAATACACAGACGTATGGGGGTCAGTATTGCCCTGGCCCTAAAATAACATAGTCACTTAGGGTGTTAAAAACTACAAGTAACATCATACAAAAGGATGAGTTTTATGGACTAAAAGAAACATGCAATTTTTAAGGGAAAAGAGTCTGGGATAAGAAAAAGCTTGAATTCTGGGAGATATGGGTAGATCCTGTCTTATCAGACAGCAAAATACCACCCTGTTGTAAAATTCCATCATTCCTGGTATTCTATGAAGAACAGTAACTCATTCCTTTGAAGAAGTAAGCTGTGTGTTTAACTTTCCTGGCTTCCCAGGAGTTTATCTGTGTGCCCAAGGCCCCCTTTGCTCTCTACAGTCTTCTATTGTTGGGGATTAGTTCTAAAGTTTCATCTTCACTCCACTTTCCAGAATCACACGGGAATATGTGTTCAGATGCTATAGGAAGCCTGCCCCCAGTTAACTCTGAATGGGAAATAAAGTTGCCTACAGATAAATGTTGGTCAGGAAAAAAGAGGCGGGACTTTTAGATAGTGCAGCCAAGAGACAGAGGAAGGAGAGGAATCACCATATCTCAAAGGGAGAAGGATCATATTTAAAAGCTGCAGAATAGAAACTATCAAACAATGTAGGTGGAAAGGGAATGCAGCCCTATGGTGCGGTTCCCAGAAGGTTACTGGGTAGCAGAGATTAATATAGAGTTTAGAAGGTGTTAAGGCAGGAATACTAGAAGGAAATGTATGCTAGCCCAAACATTGAGCTACCCAAGGCATATTAAAATTAAGTCAGCCTATGTTTGTGATTCCTTCATGAATGCAGAGTGCTGTGGTGAGTGGCTGGAATCCTGATCCACCAGAAAAATAAAGTGGATTAACTAACCCATGCTACCTACATTCCACATCTTCCCCCACCACAACCCATTTCACACATTATAGCAACTTTGTGGTAAAATTTTTCTTCCCTATTGCCCTGTCCCTCCATGGTCCCTTTTTATTTTTCTGATACCTGCAGTTATATACTGCATCTAACAATTTAAAGCTAGAATCCACAAATAAGAGGTACTGTGTGGTAATTTGTCTTTGTGGCTTTGTGTTACCTCACTCAGTATAATATTTCTTATTCCATGTATTTACCTGTGAATTTCATGATGGACTTCATACTCTAGAGACAGCAGAGTTCACCATGGCACTTTTGATAATAGCTAAGAATTGATAGCAATGTTAATATACTTCAGCTGGTTAATGGATAGTGATAATATGGCACATATACTATTCAGCTATGAAAATTGAAATTATGAATTTTAGACTTCTAATATTCCACTAAAATCAGTAGTTAAAAGTATTTGAATACATACACACACATAAAATGACCATTTGATGAAATACTACAAGTTTTAAATTATTATTCAAGTGGAGAAATCTATGGAAATGCTTATTTATAAAAAATACTTTCACTGTGTTTTGACAAAATAACATTTTAGTAACTCTGTCCATGATCATGGTAAATAAAATATGCATTATGAAATAATTTGTATCACAATGTGTCAGAAAAATATCTACTGTAACTTAACAATTTGTTCAGATCTCATGGTTAAAAAGGCTGCTAAAGATCCTGCCATTCTCCACATGTTGAGATTGACTCTGTGTAAGGAATAGTACTGAATAGCTTGGCAAGTCTTCTGAGAAATACATAATCTGTAATTTCTTGTTTCAAGAATTCCTTTTAAAGATGTTCTCATAGGAATTCTCAACCAGATGTGAAGCATAATAGAATTCTCCAGAGAAACTTATCACAATCATACCACTTGGAAATGTGTCAATATTCAAGTCTTTAGAGATAAAAATAGAAAGCATATCATTGAAACAGAAAACAACAATCACCAGTTGCTTAGAAACATGGTCTTTCAGGATGTTAAGGGAGAAAAAAATTAATGATCTATAAATATTCAATAATGCTAAAAATTATACATACAGAAAGTTATTAATATAATAATAACAGAAATACTTAGAATATAAGAGTGTGAAGAAAGGTAAATTGTTCATATATGTAAGTTGAAACATTATTTTCAAATCAAATTTATTTCATATCTCAAAGTTATTCCCTTACAGCTTGACTGGAAAATTTATCCATGAGATTTTGATGATGTATTTACACCAATATCCCATTTGTTCATTATGAAAATTATAGTTGAGAATATTTCAAAGAAGACATTTATTTTTAAAAAACTCTTAATTTATTCAGGGGCAAAACTGAAACATTGAAAGGGATTTTTAAAGATATGATAGCTTATTCAAATGAAAAAATTGAAGTGAGAAGATGATATCTCTTTGATTCCCTTCATCTTGTGTTTAAAAGTAACAAGTCTAAAGCATTTAGTAAAACACATTTCTACCCCAATGAAGTTTATACATAATTTTCACTTCCATGTGACACTTCTTACATCCAGTCAGGTTAATTATCAACAACCTTTAAGTGACATTTTAAATCCTTTTTTGCTCACTGAAAAGGTGTGTAAAATAAAACTAAGTGCTATATTTGTTAAAATGCCTGAAATACTTTTCAAGTCCAAATAGTAAGATATTTCAATGCATCCTCATCATCATCACCATCATCATCACCATCATCATCACCATCATCATCACCATCATCACCATCATCACCATCATCACCATCATCATCATTATCACCATCATCATCATATCAGGAGGGCATATTCATCAACCATGTAAATGAACAATTGTCTTCATTATTCAAGTTATTTGTGACTACCATCTTAAGAAGCAAAAGTATTTCAAGGTCATCTATAGGGACCAAGAATATAAACTTGGTAGAAAATGTAAGGAGCTTATTTCATGTTTTACACATAACAGAGCTGTAACTGTTTTGACAGTGAACATCAAATGTCATTGACATTGACAGAACATTATTTCATAGAATTTTCAAATGTGTGGCAGCATAACAGTGATTGTCTTCTACTTGGGTCTTTGCAGCAGTTACAGGGAATACAGAAGTATTTTGTAGCTGTAGTCTGATTCCTCTATCTTAATTTTAGCCCTGATCTTAAGTGTCAATCTCCTATTTACTCATCATTAGGCTCTACCCCAGGGTCCTCACAGGAGCTGGAAGGATCACTCTTGGCATCCATAGCTAAGTAGATGTATAGCTCTCCTCAGCAGTGATATTGTTGGGTTTGTATCAAAAAGATAATATCAGTCCAAGCACTGACATTCTGAGGTCAGCCAGCAGCTTCCACTTCTACCTAAAACATGGCAGTCTGGCATTATTCACATTCTATTTGCCAAAGCACTAGCCTCTTTTAGCATACCTTCTTTATACTTTTTTCAACCTAACTGAGGTGAATTTTGAAATGACTAGAGTAGTTTATGGGCACCAAATTGGCCCATAAATGGGTTAAACACTACAGAAAAAAACACACTATCATGACTCTGGAAATTTTTAAGTTGGAAGATTGATTTATATGTTGTTCATACAAACTATAAATACTTTTAAGACATTTAATTGTAAAGACAAGCAGAACATATAGGAGCAAATATTTTTAAACAAATTTACAAAGAAGCAAATCTCTGTTAAAGAATAGGCAAAAATATTAATCAGGGAGTGTCATGATTAGTTGTGGAAACTTAAACTAGAAAATGGCCTCTATAAGATCTTACTGTAGAATGAAAAAATAAATGAGGATAGAAAAATATGCATCCTGTAACTACAGTCCCCTGATGTTTGACAGAGAGATCAAAATACACTGGAGAAAAGAAAGAATTTTCAAAGCAAGATACTAAGAAGCCTAGGCATATAGAAGAATAAAATTAAACACATACTATATATATATGTGTACATACACACACATATATATAGTATATATATATAGTATATATACACACATATATGTACATATATACACACATATATGTATATATATGTTTATACCTATACAAATATATGTATTTATACCTATACAAATATATATGTTTACACCTATATAAATATATGTTTATACATATATAAATATATACATATACACATTTAGACATCTACATATCTATACACCTACACACACATATATATATACACATACATACACACACATACACACACACACACATATATATATATATATATA